>NC_071106.1:16917500-17052500 GCF_024256425.1 Clarias gariepinus
CCACAGGTCAACACATCTCAACACATCAAACACATCTCCAGGTCAAGACCTTGTGATATCCATGGACAACAACCAAATCACTCCCTCAACCACTGCCCGCAATCTTGGGGTAACCGTGGACAATCATCTGTCATTTTCCCCACACATCGCTAACCTTACTCGCTCTTGTCGATTTCTTCTTTACAATATCAGAAGAATTCGCCCATTTCTTTCTTCACAGGCTACTCAGGTGCTTGTTCAGTCCCTTGTTATTTCAAGACTGGACTACTGCAACTCACTCCTGGCAGGCCTGCCTTTGTCCACGATTCGTCCTCTGCAACTGATCCAGAATGCAGCAGCACGACTCGTTTTTAACCTTCCCAAGTTCTCCCACACCACCCCACTCCTCCGCTCCCTGCACTGGCTTCCTGTAGCTGCCCGCATCAAATTCAAAACACTGATGCTTGCCTACAAAGCTAAAAATGGCCCAGCACCCACTTACCTCTCTGCGCTAATTACACCACGCACTGCACCACGTTCCCTCCGATCCTCCAGCACTGCTCGCCTCATCCCACCATCTCTCAGGGATCGAGGGCGGCATTCATCCAGGCTCTTTTCTGTTCTGGCACCTAGGTGGTGGAATGAACTTCCTCTAGATGTCCATACATCAGATACTTTGACTATCTTTAAACGACGACTCAAGACTCATCTGTTTCTCCAGTACTTGGACTAAACCCCCCCCTCCAAAAAAAAAAAAAAAAAAGTTCAGATGTGTTGGACTAATGGTACTTAGTTATTAACCTAGTTAACCCAGTGTAAGTATGTATCCAATGTTGTAAACATTAAAGCACTTTTTGTAAGTCGCTCTGGATAAGAGCTTCTGCCAAATGCCTAAATGTAAATGTAAATGTAAATGAACATTAATGTAAGGGTGTTTTTCAGCCTAGTGTTTTGGTCGATTTGGATAAGCTCCAGATCATGTACACTACATACAGTACACTATTGGGAAAAAATTAACTGGAGACAAGACCATCATTCCCATATGTGATTTTTGCCTATTCCATTTTTTCCCCAACCCTAACCCCAAAATGATTTCCCTTTTGCTGCTATAATTACCTTCACTCTCCTGAAAAGGCTTTCTACTTAATGTTGCCACTGATGCCTGGCAAGGAAGCCAAGGGTGTAGTTGTTCCAGTTCATCCCAAAACTGTTCATTGGGGTTGAGGTCGGTGTGCTGAGCCGGTGACTCAACTTCATGCCGACCTTGCCAAATTATGGACCTGGCTTTGTAAACAGGGGCTGTCATGCTGAAATAGGTTTTAACCTTGTAATAGCCTAATAACCATATTAATATTTCTTCCAGGTGAAATATTAATGCTATAGAACAGTCATATTCTATATAACTGTGTACTTTTGAGGTTGAGGAAGAACCACATGTGGGTGTGATGGTTAGGTGTTCACATACTCTACAACTCAAAAGTTAAGGATCACTTGCAAATTTATTTATTTTTGTTTAATAATTTGTTTTCTACATTTTACAACAATACTGGGGATTTCAAAAGTATGCAATAACACATAGAATTAGGTAATTATGCAACAACAATAGCGATCCCAAACATTTGGCCATACAGTGTACTTGAATTAAACCTTTGTTCTTTTCCTTGTTAGGGTCATAGTGGATCTGGAGCTTCTCCAAATCAACCATAACACTAGGCAGAAATACACCCTGACTGGGACACTGTTCCGTTATAGTGCATTATACACTTTTACAAGATAAGATTCCTTATTATCACTACACAAGCAAAAAAAAAAACAAAACAAAAAAACACTAATTAGTAGCCTACCAACACATAGTTACAAAATAAACAAGTTTATGAATACAGACTTTAGAGGGTGAGAGTAAGGTAGTTAAAAATATAGTAGAGCACTTACTTGACACATGGTCAAATTTTAGTTGTCCATTTACATATGTGCATGTGTTTGTGAAAACTAAAGAAACCAGAGAACATGGAGAAACCTGCTCTTTACACAAGGAGAACATGTAAAATTCCACCAAGAACCAGATAACCTGAAAATATGACGTGGCACATCTGCCCACTGTGCCTGTCTGTAAAACCAACATTAAAACCAGACCAGTCTGGGTCATCCTGATGCTCCACTTCTACCTTCTTTACCTTAGAGACCAGTTAGAGCGGATAGTCTTATTTTAATAGCCTAAAGATTGCATTTACTGAAATGAATTTATCGCTTTATCTATTCTCATCCATTATTCAGTGGATAACTTTGATTATATACTATAGCCTTAAATCGAATCTTAAATCCAAATTCAAATCAAGGCTTAAATTAAATAAAAAAAGATTATTTACAATAAAGAACACACACTGTGTGTGTGTGTGTGTGTCTGTCTGTGTGTTAATAGCCAGTATGTGGGTTTATAAGACCTCTGGTGGTCTGAAGGTGTCCAACAGCTGAGGCAAACTGATTTCTAACCCTAACACCCCCAATTTTATGGAAAAATAAATCTCATAAAAATAGGTTACTGAAATATATCAGCTTTTATCTGACATTTTATAAATGGGAACTGGGCATAGATTTATTTATTTAATTTAATTTTTTAGTTATCAGCATGTGTTATTTTAAATTGACATGCATGTATTTGTTGATCTCAGACACTGAATATGACACACACAAGGATTCTGAAAGACAGCTCATGTTTGAATGGAGACAAATGGAGGACCGACTGAAGAAAGAGGACGAGCAGAGACAGGCCGAGCTTGAGGCTGAGAAGGAGCAGTATCTGAAATTAGAGGAGAAGAGGATGTACAGAAATGAGCAGTTTAAGGAGAGGATTAGCAGGGCTGAAGCAACTAATCAAGTATGGTTATCTGTAAAGCATTTAAAATAAGTCAAATAAAAAAAAACAATTATGAAAACTCATTTGATTTCCTTTTTTTTTGCTGTTTATTTACAGTTTGAAATTTCTAAAGCAGAAGGAGAGGATGGTGAAATAAGCCAAAGTGTTCAAGTTGAAGTGGTCAAACAGCAGGTTGGTCAAAAAGAAGCATTCTGTTTGGGCAGAATAAAAACACCCATTCATAAATATGCAGTCTCTATTGGTAGGGAAATTATTTTTAAAAAACATTTTCACTGTCTACAGAGTTGTGTTTATACACAGTGTTTATACAGTAAAATCTACAATGTTGATTTAAGACTTTTGGAGTTTATTTTATGAATCCAATTGGACTGAGTGTTAAGTCAACACTGGGGAATTTGCTGTATATATACATTAAATATAATTCATGCTGGGTTTATCTTTTATGCAATTCAATGTATTGTTAGTAAATCCACTGTTAACTAAGAAAAATAGTTATTTGTATTTAGTGTGAGGCAGCTTATGGGCATGGTGGTGTAGTGCTTAGCACTGTCGCCTTGCACCTCCAGGGTCTGGGTTCGATTCCCGTCTCTGTGTGCATGGAGTTTGCATGTTTTCCCTGTACTTGGTGGGTTTCCTCCGAGTACTCCGGTTTCCTCTCACAGTCCAAAGACATGTAGATTAGGGTAATTGGTGTTCCCAAATTGCCTGTAGTGTGTGTATGTGTGTGTGCCCTGCGATGGATTGGCACCCTGTCCAGGGTGTATCCTGCCTTGTGCCCTAAATCTCCTGGGATAGGCTCCAGGCCCCCCGTGACCCTGAATACAGGATTAAGCGGTATAGACGATGAGTGAGAGAGTGATGCAGCTTGATGTGAAGCAGGAGACCAGTACCACAATGAAGTTGACTATTTTTGAATAATAATGTCTGCAGTGTACAGTATAATCCTTTTATGTAGGAATTTTTAATGGTAATTTGTCAAGATTTATAATTTCTTTTTAGTAATAGATAATTTTTAGTAAAAGATAATTTCTTTTTAGTAATAGCTAAAATTAGTCATTTCTTTACCAGCTTCTTGTTTTTCTTTTTTTAATAAGAAAAATGCATCCTGTAATGGTACAGAACAACTACAAAATGTAAAGCCCTCTGTCCTGTGTTAAAAACCTTAAAGGAGAGGGCTTTATGTCTAATGATTACAATGTACTGACACTGCTTACAAAAATGCCTCCTCAGAAACTATTAAATAATGACATATGTATTTAAAATCTGTTATGTGGATCCACCATCTTGCAAATCCCATACATTAGTACATTAATATAAACATGATTTTATTTACAGACAACTATCACATACTGTTAGGTGTTGGACTGTGAGCATGAGGTGTGGCAAGGCATAGGCGCAGAGGGGGGGGGGGGGGGGATAGAAAGTCTTTAATGATAAACCAAACAAACAAAACATGAACAAAGGAAGTTGGCTATACCACAGACAAGGGATTACACAAACTAATACAGTACAGACATGGAATACAAACCGGAGGAGACAAGACACACTAAACAGACTAGCGGACTAAACACTAGGGACTATACAGTACATGCAGGGGCTAAACACACACAAGACAGGCTTGGCCAGGCCTACTAGCTGTTATGTACATTAGCTGCTAAGCTAGCTAGTAGCTAAACAGACTAATTGCTAAACAGGCTAGTAGCCAGAGACCCAAGGGACGGACAGACTAGGTACACAGCAGACTAGGTATGAAACAGACTAAGAACTCTAAAGGTTAGTGGCTAAACAGGTTAGTACCTAAACAGACTATGATCTAAACAGACGAGGAGACTAGACAGACTCGAAGACTAAACAGACTAAGATCTAAGCAGGTTAGTATTTATACAGGCTAAGAACTACACATGCAAAGGAGGTTACTCACACATGAGGGTAAACACACAAGGCTAATTCTCCTAGAGGCTAATCCTGCTAGGAGACACAGAGACAAACTAAATAATGACAAATATAAACTTAACTTAAAGCTCAATAAACCAAGGCCAACTAAACAAACTAAAACAGAACATAACAAGAGAAAACAAAACTCACTTAACAGAACAGAAATTAATGCTCGACCCAGTTTCCCAGAACAACCAGCTACTTATAACAAGACTAATTAGCTACCTCGTTCAGGTGAGCACCCGCATCAGGAAGCTATTATAATGGCTAAAATAATTAATTATAGTAAATTGTTATTTAATTGTACAGTCTCTAACTGTAAAAATATCATAATTTTTTACAACAGTTAGTTTTGACTGATTATCTGATTAGATAAGAAGCTTCTCACGAATGCTGATGATGAATGGTAACAACACTGGGACATTTAGTTATATGTATCACTTCATGTCCCAGGTGTTTTAATACCCATTAATTCTACAAACTCTCAGTCACTAGCATGGGTAAAAGTAGGCCGGTGCTTAGGAGAGAGCAACTGCCTATTTAAAACCAGTCACAGGAGAAATTTCAGTAAGCTACAAAGGTAACTAGCATCTAAAGAATAGCTGTATTACAAATCCCTCTTTAAACCCTAATCAAGGGCATTACCTAGTGTGTGGAACAAGTAATTATACACCATAGTGCACTAGCTTTCCCTCTTTTATCTCACGATATCACTCACTTAATCACCCACTTACTCATCTTCTATGCCACTTTATCCTGTATTCAGGGTCGCAGGGCTCTGGAGCCTATCCCATGAGACTTTGGGCATGAGGCAGGGTATACCCTGAACAGGGTGCCAATTTAATACAGGGCACACACACATAACCACTCACACACACACTATGGGCAATTTGGAAATGCCAATTAGCCTAATCCACATATCTTTGGACTGTGGGAAGAGACCAGAGTACCCAGAGGAAACCCACCGAGCACGGAGAAAGCATGCGAACTCCAGAGGTGCCTGGAGGTGCAAGGCAACAGTGCTAACCACTTAGCCCCTGTGCTGCACTAGCTTTTTGTTTAACAAATATTTTTTTAACCATGGAACCTAAAAGTGAAGATAACTGAAACAAGTATTTTATTTTGCTACATAATATAGGTACCAATTTAAAACTACTGTAGCGTTTTTCACTGCCACGAAGGGACTAGGAGAGACGAGTGAGCTTCCTTGCTGCCCAATGCAAATGGCTGGGAGTATTTTATTTGACATGGCACGAAAAAGTCACACAACCACACATTCACTAACACAGACCAACAAGACACACTTCTGACTCACACACACACCCTGGCCGAAGCCACTAACCCAAACACCTTTCCTCGACAGGGTGAACACCTAACAACCCCTCCCGCAAAGCATGATGGTTACTACTCCAAAACCCCGCCCACGCCACACTGCCCCCACCCGAGCTGTGACCGTCCCCGGTCACGATGGCGGACTCAGTCCTGAAAGCGTGACGGTGGTCGGCGCTGGCGTTGTGAACGCCGGGGTCGTTTTGCAGGGGAAGGAGGGCCGCTACCCTCTCCCTGAGGCGGACCGGCCTCCACAGCGTTCGAGGTCTCGCTGGCGTTGGGCTGGTAGGGCGCGAGGCGATCCCGGTGGAGCACGACCACTCGCGACCGCCCCGTCAACCTCACCCGGTAGACTACATCAGAGAGCTGGGCGATTACTGTACAGGGGCCCACCCAGTGAGACATGAGCTTAGGCGAGAGCCCCCTTTTCCTTCCGGGGGGAATACACCCCAACCTGCTCCCCAGTGGCAAAGTCTCGCCCTCGGCTGTGAGTGTCATACATGCGGCGCTGTTTAACACCGGCGTCCGCCAAGTGTCTACGCGCCAACTCATGGACACGGAACAGTTTGTCTTTTAAGGAACAAAAATAATCCAACCCAGGCTTCATGGATAACTCAGACTGGGGAGGTGGCCCGAACACAAGGTCCACAGGCGTGCGCAACTCGCGCCCGAACATTAGCGCAGCTGGCGTCAGCTGAGAGGACTCCTGCACTGCTGTGCGATATGCCCACAGCACGAGAGGCAAATGTTCGTCCCAATCCTTCTGCCGGTCGCTGGTTAGCATGGCGAGTTGGGTGGTGAGCATCCAATTGAACCGCTCCACGAGGCCGTCACCTTGTGGATGAAGAGGCATGGTGCGGGTCTTTTTCACCCCGAGGCGCTCACACACCACCGCAAACACCTCCGCCCCGAAGTTACGCCCCTGATCGCTGTGTAACTGCTCCGGGGCGCCAAATCGGCTGAACACCTCATCCACCAGCACTCGGGCGGTGGTGGGAGCGCTCTGGTCCGGCACAGCAAACGCCTCCGGCCACTTAGTGAAGTAGTCCATGGCCACTAGCACATACCGGTTCCCGCGATCGGAAATGGGAAACGGCCCGAGAATGTCCACGCCCATACGCTCCATAGGTGCCCCCACCCAAAAGTCTTGCAGGGGTGCTCGCGAGCGCTGGGTAGGGCCCTTCTTTGCCGTGCAGACGTCGCATCTGTGAACAAAGAGTTCACTATCCGTGTGGCAGCCCGGCCAGTAGAAACGAGCGCGCAACCGCCGCAGCGTTTTAGTGACTCCAAAGTGTCCCGCGCCCGCGTGCCCATGGACCATCCCTAACACACGTGCCCGCAGAGTCCGCGGCACCAGCAGCTGAAAAGATTCGCCAGCGCCGCACGGTCGTTCCCAGTGGCGGTAGAGTAAGCCCCCCCGCAACGCGAGTCGATTAAACTGCGAATGGAGGGCTTTTTCTTCTTGTCCCAGGTGAGCAACCGCGGCATAATCCGGTCTCTGGCCCGCGTTAACCCAACCTAGTACCCGCTGCAGCGCCGGATCCTTCTCCTGCTCGGCAATGAGCTGATCACAGTCCTGCGGCACAGGCTCGGTGCTGAATGGTAAATTTATAATCCTGCAACCGCTCGAGCCAGCGCGCTAACTGCCCCTCGGGCTCTTTAAAACTAAGCAGCCACACCAACGAAGCGTGATCGGTCCGCAGCGAGAAGGATTGCCCATATAAATACTGCCTAAAATGTTTAAGGGCCGCGACGACCGCTAACAGCTCGCGCCGCGTGACGCAGTAATTTTTCTCCGGTCCAGACAACGCGCGGCTGAAGTAGGCGATAGCACGCTCTTTAGGTTTTTTCGGAAACCTGAGACAGTACAGCCCCTAGCCCTACATCGCTTGCGTCCATATCGAGGATAAACGTACGAGACGCGTCAGGATATCCGAGAACGGGCGACGTGACCAGAGCTTCCCGTAACCGAGTGAAAGCGCGTGCGTGCACCCCGTCCCAGCGAAACGGCTGATTCTTTTTCGTGAGCCCGTGCAGCGGACTAGCGATCGTGGCAAAATCCTTCACGAACCGACGATAGTACGAGGCTAACCCGAGGAAGGTGCGTAGCTGCGACACGTTTAACGGTTCAGGCCAATTCTGTACCGCAGCAATTTTGGCTGGATCGGTGGCAATCCCTTGAGCGCTAATCACGTGTCCCAGAAACACGGTCTTTTGCCGCAACAGCTGGCACTTTTTCGGGTTGAGCCGCAAATTCGCCCGCCGTATAGCCAAAAATACCTCCCGTAGGTTAGCTAGCGCGACCTCAAACTCCTTGCCGTGCACCAGTAAATCGTCCAGGTAGACGACACAACGATTGCGAGAAATCTTGGCCAACACTTTCTCCATCAACCGTTCGAACGTAGCTGGAGCGTTACATAGGCCGAACGGCATGCGCCAGAATTGCCATAGCCCTTGCCCGATCGAGAACGCGGTTTTAGGTCTACTTGCCAGTACCCGCTACGCAGATCTAACGAGCTAAACCACGCCGAGCCCACAACGTGTTCCAGCGCATCATCTATTCGCGGCAACGAATAAGAATCTTTGCGCGCTACCTCGTTCAACCGCCGGTAATCGACACAAAACCGCCACGATTCGTCCTTTTTACGCACCAACACAACCGGTGAAGACCACGGTCCGGACGCTGGCTCTATGACGCCCGAGTCGGCCATCTCACGCAGCTTCTGCTCGGCGATAGCTCGTTTAGCTAAGGGAAGGCGTCTCGGATGTAACCGAACAGGAGCTGCGTTACCCGTATCAATCGTGTGCTGCACCAAATTAGTATGTGTGCACTCGCGCTCATCTACCGCGAAAATGTCCGCGAATTCATGTAAAAGGGACTTCACTGTGTCGGTCTGTGTCGGACTTAGCCCCATGCTGCTACGCTGCATAAGCTCGGCCATTATTCTCGCTCTGTCTGCTACCGGATGTTTACATGGCGCGTCCACCGGAAGTTCCGCCCCCCTGGTGCGCGCTACTAACACGTCCGGCTGCGCTTTGGGAACTAGCAACCTGGCTAACCCGAAGTTACCACGTAACGTTCCGTCAGCGAGATTCAGTACCGCACCCCACCTTTCTAAAATGTCCAACCCCAAGATACAATCATCCTCAATGTCTGCCACAAAGAATGGATGAGAAAGACTGATTGTACCTACTTGTATTCGCACAGTGCGACAGGCCCGTATCTCCAAATAGCTACCCGACACGGTGCGAATAGTCAAGGCTGGGGCCGGCAGCATACAACCGCGCTCGCCCTGTTTTAATACTCCCCAGCGCAGCAGCGATACTGTAGAGCCGGTGTCCACGAGTGCCCGTAGCGAAACGTTGTCCAGGCCACAGTTCACGTAGACGCCCGCGCGATTTCCTACACGTCCTGAACGGAAGTTGGGCCCGGCAGTTGGGGAAACAGAGACGGCTGTGGGAGGCGGCTTCCCCGCAGCTAGTTGTAACGGCTGCTGGGGTACGCTGTCCTCAGGCCGGGGAACGTTGCAGCGGTAGTCCGGCGGTCCTTGGCCTTGACGTCGTCCCGGAATCTCGGATGCTGAGTCGAGGCCTAGGCGCGACGGGTAGCCCTGTCCCCGGCTAGGTTCACCTACCGAGCAGCCCCGAGCCACGGGAAAACGCTCGGCTCTTTCGCCGCGGTGTTCTGCCATGATGGGCTCGGCACGCTCGGCTTCGCGTAGCGCCTCAGACAGGGATGACGGTGCCGCTAACCGGATGTGCTCGCGAAGCCTCGACGGCCGAATTCCCCGCAGGAACGCACGGCGAGCTAGCTCTTCCTGCTGGACGGGCCCGAATTCCGGGTAGCCCCGGCGTGCGAGAGATCTTAAGTCCATGGCGAACGCCCCCAGTGGCTCGGAGGCGCTCCGCTCGCGGGTCGCTAGCTCTTCGCACGCGGCCTCCTGACGGTCACCCGCGCCGAACCGGAAATGGAGCGACTCCCGCAGCTTTGCCCAGTCCTTCCTTTCATCCGCCCGGAGGTCTTCCAACGACCGCAGCGCCTCGCCCTCTAGCGAGAGGGCCACCCGGACGACTGTTTCCGCCGGGGACCAGCCCGCAAAGTCGGCGGCTAGCTCCACCTGGGCGATGAACGCGTGGGGCTTGACGGTGCCATTGTAGGACGGCAGGTGCAGCTGCAGGTCGCCTCGCCGGCTGACGGCGCACGGAGCTGTAGCTTGCTCCGGGGTGCGCTCTAACCCGTTACTCTCCATCCCACTTCTGACACCACTTGTAGCGTTTTTCACTGCCACGAAGGGACTAGGAGAGATGAGTGAGCTTCCTTGCTGCCCAATGCAAATGGCTGGGAGTATTTTATTTGACATGGCACGAAAAAGTCACACAACCACACATTCACTAACACAGACCAACAAGACACACTTCTGACTCACACACACACACCCTGGCCGAAGCCACTAACCCAAACACCTTTCCTCGACAGGGTGAACACCTAACAACCCCTCCCGCAAAGCATGATGGTTACTAATCCAAAACCCCGCCCACGCCACACTACTTTTACCCCTATAATTAATTAACTGTCTCCGCCAGTCACTGTTAGTTCTGCCAGTCACAGGAGTATGTGTCGGTAGGGCAAAATAAGTGGCTTAATAAACCAACAAATCAGAGCCTGTTGATAATACATGGTGTTTATGAAACAAGCAATATTACATTTGTGGTCATGCAGTTGTGCTGAATATCGTCTTAGCCGCAATGCTTATGGCCGCATCACAATCGTGCTATATTTCAGCACAACAGCAGTCCCTCTCATGTGATATTGCTTAATTATACCACAGTGCTGTTAAATTCTCTGATTGGTCAGAAGGTGTTTATTAATATTCTGTAACAGCACAGCTCTAAAAAATTCATTCTTTTAGGTTGTTATTTTTAAAGTAACTCATTTACAGGGATTTGTAAGACACATACTTTAAGTCTTATAATAAACAGATTAACAATGTGTCTTCACATTAGTGCTTTATAAGAGTCAATAGGTTTTCATAGTAGAGTCTTCAGGACAGATGACAGTTACATTGCAAAGTTGTGATTTTATGTCTTACTAACTTTATTTTATTAACTAACTTTAGTATTAAATATTTATACAAACTGCTTAAATAGATTTTCTAATTATTATCGTATATAAATTTGTCTCAGGAGCTGATCAAGAGATTAGAAGATCAGATAGTGGAGGAAAGGCAAGCTTTTGAGGAAGTACAGCAGAAAGAGGTAAAGAGAACTGAGGCACGGCATGCTGCAGCAGCCACAAAGATACAAGCAGCTTTCAGAGGGGCACTCGTGCGTCAATGGAGCAAAAAGGAGCTGACCAAACGAAGAGAAGAAGAAAAGAGGAAACATGAGAAAAGGAAAGAAAGGGAAAGGAGGCGAGAGATGGAGGAAGTAGTGAAACTGGAGAGGGAGAAGGAGAGACAGCGGGTGGAGCAGGAACAACAGCATCACAGAGAAGAGGCTGAAAGGAGAAGAGCTGAGTACGAGAGATCCAAGGAACAGGAGCGCCATCGTCTGGAGAGAGAGCGCAAGCTGGAGGAGCAGAAAAGAAAAGAAACAGAAGAAGCAAAGAGGATAGAGGATGAAAATCAGAGAACGGTGGGAGAAATGAGAATAGAAGATGAAATGAAAAAAGTACAGAAGGTGGAAGAGAAGAAAACTAAAGCAGAGGAAAATGCAAAAAGCACTGAGAGTGAATTAAAAAGAAAAGAGGGAAAGGAAGCATGTAAAAGGGTAGACAAGAGGAGACTGGAGGAGGGCAAAAGAGAAAGACAGCAACATATGGAAAATATTAGTATAGAAAAAGAAAAAGAAAATGTAACTGAAGAGGAAATAAAAAGAAGAGATGAGATGAAATCACCTGAAATGATGGAAGACAGGAGAATTAGGGAGGTAAGAAGAGAAGTACATGATGATAAGGAGAAGACAAGAAAAGCAGGAAGAGAAGTACATGATGATAAGACAAGTAAAGCAGAAGAAAAAACAAAGGAAATTGAGGATGAGATGAAAATAAAGGATGAGGAAAAGGAGAAAGAGAGGAGAGCGGAGGAGGAGACGAGAAAAAAAGTAGAAGAAGCAAAGAGGATTGAGGATGAAAGCAAAAGAAAAGAGGAGGAAATGCAGAAAAGTATGGAAATCTGGGAAGTAGAGCAGGAAAAGAGGAATGTGCAGGTGGATGAGGAGAAAGAAAGGAAAGAAATTAAGAAAGCAAAGAGAACAGAGGATGAGAAAAAAATGATGGAGGAAATTAAGCACAAACAAATTAAGGAGAGGAGGAGAAAAGAGGAGAAAGAGGGTAAGCAGCGTGAGGCTGAAATAATTATAAAAGAAGAAGAGAAAAAGCAGAAAATGGTAAATGAAGAAAGAGTTGAAGAAAATATTAGATTAAAGCAAAATGAACAACTTAAAGGAAATAAAACTGAGCAACTGGAAAAAGAGCAAAGAAAGAAAAATGAGATAATTGGTGAGCAAATAGTAATAAAGAGAAATGATGATAGGCAGAATTCTGAGGAAATTCATGGACATATAAATGAGGACAGTGTTAAAGGATGTTTTGAGCAGAGAGAAGATACTGAGACTGACAAGGAGAGCAGGATAACTACAAAAAGGTTAAAAGAAGTGAAATTCAGTGATATATCCCAGGGATGTCTTTCCCAGTCAGTTAATATTTCCAAAAGTTTCATGGCCAAGACTCTGTCTTCTACAAATGGACAGGATGAGCAGCTCAGCTCTCACCTTGTATCCACCCTGCCCTCTATGTCCAGTGAGAACAGCAGCGTAACAGTGGGTGCACGTGAAAAGGAAAGTGTAACAGACACCAGAAGGCTGCAGTGTGCTCTGCATGACTCCAGCTTCGCATGTCTGCCTGACAGCACTGAGCAGAAGCGATTAGGCTGGATGATGAACTGCACACCCTGGGCCAAGCTCTCCACGCAGAGTAAGAGGAACAGTCAGAGTGCTCCACCTAGGAGGAGGGAACATAAGAGAGCCTCAGGACACAGCCTGGTACCTTTACCTGTGGACATTATTCTTAAGTCTGGACCCTGGAGGTCTCTTAAACAGGTAACCAGTCATTAGCTATGATTAATATTTATTTTGTTGTTATTAATAAGAACAACAATCCTAATCTCTAACCATTGTATTTGTCTAGTTTTGTTGTAGCTTGCTGGAAAGCAGTTATATTTACCAGCCTGAAGTTGATTATTTTCCAATAATAGCATTACTGTATCTTAGTGTTTGATTCCACTTTTACCACAATAAATTGCCATTGAGCATACATACATTTAAATTGACAGGGAGGATATGCAATGTAACACATGGTGCTGTTTCTTTAATCAGCATAAAATGCAGGAATACATACAGTATATAGTAAAATTGCAACTAAATGGTAAAATCTTTTGTCAACACAACACCAGGTGACTTCAGTAACTCTGGAAGATTTGTCCAGCTGCAGTCTCTCCACACTGTCTGAGTGTACCAGACTACAGAGTCTGACGCTCAGACGATGCAGACTTCAGGCCCTGGATGGACTTAAACAGTGTACTCAACTCCAGCATATTGACTTACAGGTTTGCACCAGTGCTCACATATGGCGTTATATTCCTGCCACAATTTTGAGCGCGTGGTTTGGCATTTTGAGAGCAGACAAAGCACTCTATGCGCGTGCAATGTCTCCACTGCGCGCTCAACAGCTCGATTCTGCGCGTGCAGCAGTTCCTCCCCTGCTTGCTCAACATGTTCTCCGCGCACGCGCGACTTCTCGATTCTGTGCGCGCTCGACTCTGTCTGCACACGCGTGCAACGTTTGTTTTCTGTGCGCGCTCGACTCTGCCTGTACGCTCGCTCAACTTTGTCCAGTGTTACAAAACTGCCACAAAACCAGCCAATCACAGACTTCCACACACTACTTCTGATTGGCTGTTCCTTCTCTATCAGCTGGCAATATGTGCTTTTAAAATGGTCATTGTCTCAAAGCAGCTTTACAAAATCAAAAGAAAATAATAAGAAATAAAAATTATATTATTATATATAATTATATACAAATAAAAATAAATTATATATAAGGGAAGCAATGTAAATAAATTTGCATTTATTTATAAATATTATAAACAAATATAATAGTATTTATTTTTATTTAATGAAGTATTAGTATATACCAGTTTCGTTTGTCCATTGTGTGTTTTTATTCACTTATCTAATTATCCATATAGCTCATTGTTAGACTACATCGACTAAAATTAAAATCGGACAACTCAGTCGCTTCACTTATAAACCTTTATTTACAATGCTTCCGTTAAGCGGTCGATAGTAGTGCCACTTGATTGGAGGAGGAACAGCCAATCAGAAGTAGTGTGTGGAAGTCTGTAATTGGCTGGTTTTGTGGCAGTTTTGTAACACTGGACAAAGTTGAGCGAGCGTAATTGTGGCAGGAATATAACGCCATACTCACAAACGGTTGCTGTCATTACAAAAGCATTGTCTCTTTTAAAAACTTTTTGTCCTTTATAAAGGAAAACAGTATCACATATGTGGACTGCGGGGGTCTGGCCAGGCTTGAGGTCCTGCTTTTGGGAAGAAACCGGTTAACGAGCGTCCACGGTCTGGATGATGCTCTTAACCTGACTGTACTTCAGCTATCTCATAACATCATTTCCCGCATCAGTAAGTGCTTTACTTAGGCTGATATCATTGTTAACTGTTTACATTACAAGTGCACTATAAAAATAGTCTCTAGCCCTAATCTACGCGCACTTCCTGCTAGATTTTAATCTAAACTAAACACTTACTGTATTAACACAGACACTGTCCCAATAACATATGCCATTTTCTTTTATCTTAAAATATTTAATATCTTAGATCGAGAAAACTTTCTACCTTGGTGATATTCAAGCACTGGTGAATCACTAATGATAAGTGCATTAGTAGAGTAGGGGAATATATATATGTCCTACAAATATCATAAGCTTATCTTTATATTTCCACTTATTCATGATTAGAATGTTAACGGCTATCGTAACGGCTAGGTGTATAATCAATTATTTCTACACACTAAGTAGTGCACTGTATTGGACAATTAGACAGGGTTTTGGAATTTTGGAGTGTACATTTAAGTACATATATCATTCAGAGGAGTGATATATGTACTTAAATGTCCCAGTGCTGTTACTGTTTATTATAATCATTCGTGGAATGCCTCTCGTCCAATCAGATTACTCGGTTGGGACTAACTGTTGTATAAAGAAAGATAAAGGTAGTTTTTACTCTCATGGAAAAACTGTGTTCTGTTATTCTGCACAATGAAAAGAAAACTGGGTTTGACTTAATCAACCCTTGTATTTTAAGTATAGAATTATTTTAATGTTTAAAGTTACAGATAAATTCTTTCAACAGGTAAAGTGAAGCAATTGTTCTGGTGATTTGTTATCTGAAATGCTTAGGACTGGACAGTATGAACAAGTACATTATGTCCTGTATCAGGGGTGTTTGCCTGTGATCGCTTGCTGTTTTTGTGGCAGTAGATGGCAGCATTGTTTTATTACGCTACCTTTCTCTGTATCTGCTCATGTACATTTAAGCTGGAGTTATTTTTGTCTCTGTATTTAATAATAAGCATGAAGCAATATTCCATAAGCAAAAGGTTAAGTGTTCTTAAATCATATTTACTTTCAGGTCTCAATATTTGAAATCAGATTTCTGTTTGGCTGATGCTAGATTTCTTTTCGTGCTCCTCTGTATGAATGGTGATTTTTCTTTCAGGTGGTTTGGGATCCCTAAAAAAGCTTCACCATCTGACAGTTGATCATAACCAGTTGATTAGTACGAGAGGACTGAGTGAAACTTTCACACTTTTGCATGTGGATTGCTCTTATAACCACATCAGCCATGTCGAAGGGCTAGAAAACTGCGCACTGCTCAACACACTGGACCTGAGAGGAAACAACCTGACAGAGGTGAACAACCATTTACAATCGTTATCGCTTTGAGCTCAGATTATCCATATTAAAATCATACAGAGAAAATGAACATGAACATGAATACAAGCACATTATTATGTTGAGACAATGAGATAATTTCACTTTTTTTACACATTTTTTTTCACCTTCTGCACAGACAGTCTAGGCCTATGATGGCCTCTCACATATTTTTTAAGAGTGTTTTTTAATAAACAATGATGGCTGTTTAAGTCAAACCAGGAGTTTTAAAAGTATTAGGTTGTGCATTGTCCTGCAAAAACAGATGATCAGACCATCTGGTTTGGTGATCAAAGCAGATCGTTTTTCCTGAGAGCGTTTCACTTGCGAAACATTCACAGGAACGACTGCAGAGGGCTCTGGGCCACCTCTGCCGGGATCATCATTCACGGAAAATATCAATCGATTTTAAGCCTTCATTCAGGAGAAATTCTTAAGCCATAAGCCATAGTTTGACTTAAATGCCCATTATAGTTCTTATTTCTGTTAGTTCTAATACAAACTAATAACGTCAACCACTTCAACCCTGACCAGCATAAAACCCATAGGAAGTGGTGGCCCACAGGGTAAGGCTTTGGGATTTGCCGATCGGAAAGCTGCGAGTTCAAATCCAGGCACTTCAAAGGTGCTGTGGTTTGTTCCATGAGCAATACTATTACTGCTCATTTGTATTCTGTCTTGGTTGTAAATGGCTCTAAATAAAGTCAGCAATATAATGCAAATTTACTTTATTTATTGAAGGTAAACTATATCCAATAAGTTACAGTGTTAACAAATGTGGCTTTTCTTTGCCATCCGTGCTTTACACTGTATGTGACCACCCGCTTCAGCATGCCTGTGCTAGTGACTATTTATTTATTTATTTATTTATTTATTTATTTTGGTCCCAAAAAATCTCAGTTCCAAATAGCCATATAGATTTTAGGAAGGAAAATAAAAAATACAGTATGACATTAAATACTGCATATTTCTCGTTTTTTATACTGAACTTGACATAACATTATTATGGTCATATTGCAGCCTTTGATGCACATTAAACAATGCTCTGTTTATGTTCTGATGGTAATGCCTCACTCTGCTGTCTCGCACAATGTCTCAGAATGGATGTTTGGCCCCTGTTCACTGTGGGCCTTTAAAAACAAGTCGTTTCCCACACACTCTCATGACCTACAAATGATTAAAACTCTCTTCAGACCAATGTAAAGAAAAAAAGCAGATTGTATTCCTTAAATAATAATGACACATAATCATACTGGGATATATTGCAAATCTCACAATAAAGTCAGAAAATCAGGGACGTCTTTCTCACAAGCAAGTTCAATACAAGCAGTAATATTTAGTGACATCTCATTATTCTGAATTGCCTTTTAACTGATGTAACTTTTGTTTTTACTGTGCTTTTTTGTGTCTCAGTTAATTAAAATGAGGCGAACAACCACATGAAGGAGCTTTGTTTAGAGTTTTAGGTTTTCCAGAATAAGATGATGTATATGTACACATTATGTCCTTTTAATCACCAGAGTAGGGTCTGAGGAAAGACAGAGCTCTACTGATGACAGCTATTGTTTACATCATCCTCACATTAAAAACGACTCATCCATTCACCTCCTGTTAGCGTCTGCCGTCACTTTAATTCAATTTCCACTGCCAGTCAGGCTCAGTGCTCAGAAATGTGGTATTGCGGTTTTATATTTAGGGTGAGGCTTGTGTTCTTCAGCTCATGGGACATTTAATGCCTGACATGGTCAGGATGGTATTTTGGCAGTTTGGCTTTATACTTATTTTTTCTGTCTCTGGCGTAGTTGCCTGTGCTTGAAAACCACGTCCTGTTGAGGGAGCTATATCTGGATGATAACAGCATCTGCTCTCTGCATGGCCTAGATAGCTGCTGGCTGCCTCTGCTGCGCTGTCTGTCTGTGCCGCAGAACAGGTGGGTGCTTTGTACCTGTGGAGTAAATGATGTCTGGCTTATGTGATTATTTCATTTTCATTTCTTTTTTCCCACTTTCATCACACTGACTGTTTGGTTGTTTCTTTCTCAGTATCACTCAGCTACCACTGCTTGTGGACTTGCTCTCACTGAAGACATTTAATGTTAGTCACAATTGTCTTTCAGGTAAGAAAACAGTTACACAAATTACATTATGTAGGTAAAAGTTTATTTCACAACACTGTTACATTCTTAAATCCAAATGCTCATAGGGTGTTGACTGATCTCAAAATAAAATTGAATTGAATTGAATTTTAAGAGTACAACCCTAACCCCAGACACAGCACCAAATTATAGTAATAAATATGTTCTAATACGTTAATATTTTAATTGGCACAGCTAAGGGATGGATTTGTATATGCCCAATAATAAAGGAATAGAAAAGTGCGTTCCTGTCTCTGATGTGGTTTTGTAAAGGAGGATATAGTGTATATCTCTATAACAGTCACAGGTAAAACCAAATATATATATATATATATATATATATATATATATATATATAAGGAACTGTTTTCTTTGTTCTTACTTTAAAGAAAGCAAGGAAGACACCCTGGTACGAGAATGAATATACAGTAGCTATATAATTAAATTGTTACATTATGCTATAACATATTCTTTTAAACCCACAACATTTAGTGGAACCATAAATAGACAACAGTATTATAGTAGTTCTTTATTGAATAAAGAACATTTATTTCTAAAAAAATATATATTCTTTTCATTTGTTTGAAAATGATTATTGTCCAAAAACAGAACATTCCCTTTGTGCTTTTCTTACATATTGGCATTTATATATATAAAAAAAAACATTTAAAAGTATTCACAATATTGGATGTAAGCTTTTATTTATTTTACTTTATGGCTTTATCTGTTGATGTAAATGATTTCCTATCAGAAGCATGTTGTCAACTTTTTATTGTCCATTCTACATATGGAATCAACAAGTATTTCAGGAATAATTGTATTGTAATTGTAGTAATTGTGAATAAAATTACTGAACTATTTGTAATGGGAGAATGTGGCATGGCATGGCCTTATTTACCTATTTATTATTATTATTATTATTTTTTTTGCAGATTAACGCTAATCATGCATTTCTTTATATCTTGCTTTGGTGTCAGGAAGTGATTAATTAAATAACACAATTTGTTAATAGCTCTCTATATTTAATTGCATGTCCATAATAGGAAACGGTATCATTATTTCTACTGTAAGGAAGATAAATGCAAACACCTTTACCTCTCTTTTAGAGCTGAGCAACATTTGTATGAGTCTTCAGGGATGCAGTCATCTTCAGGAGCTTAGCATATCTGACAATCCTGTACAGCAGGACAATACTTGGCGGTAAGCTAGATACTGCATGTTCCTGATTGCAATTCTCATACAGTAGTAGCAACCGCCTACACACATCAACTCAACATTATTATGGTGAAGATAATAATTGAGAATTAAAACTCCACCTGCTGTTGTAATAGAAACATTTGTTTCGGACTTTCAGACACAGCTATGTGTACATTCCAGCAAAAGATCCTAACATCTTAAGTATGTCCCAGAGTACATATGTGTAATATGAATGCAGACACACGGCTCGAGATGGATCAGGCAAGGCGAGGAGAATAAACATTCCACTTTAACACAGAGTTTCCGGACAGGATCACTTGGCTAGCTAGTGTATCAGCCTGTCAGTTATTGGATTACCCGGTGACTTCTATCTGCACGTGGACTTAAGTGCTTGTAATTCTTAAAATATTTACTTAGCAGAAGAATATTTGTGAAGCAAATGCATGTCAGCTCTACATGAAAAGTTATGATTTACATAAACGTAAACAAAAGCATGTGAATGATAAAATTAAAAAGTGTGGATAAGGTAAGACATTAAGTTTCAAAGTGGCGGATCACAAAGGTGATAAATTTAATTAAACTTAAATGAAAAATCCATAGTTAAGTTCTATACAAGTAATTTTGTAATATAGTTATAAAACAACTTAAAGAATTTGTGGCTCGCAGCCCATTGCAGGCAGTCCAATCATGGCTATGATGTACTAAAATTCTTTTTTTCCTTAATTGTACCCAAGCAATAGTAAAACGCTGAGATAAGTGCATTTGTGTAGCAGGGGATTACATAGAGAAATTAAAGCAGTTCTTACTCTCAGTTCTGCAAAATCAATAATGATAGTTTGATTTGAAATTCCTTCTTAATATATTGCAGAATATATTATTGATTTTAATATATGGACTTTATGTACAATTGCATGAATTACAAATATTGGTGAGAGGGTCTGCCTACTTGTCATCTGGTGAGGGATACACGCCACCCCACCACAGTGTGGTAGTTACTTACAGGGTTGGGTTGCCAGCCCGTTGCCGATCGTATCTGATCACTTAGGGGTGAATGACCTTGCTCAAGGGTTCAACACTGGCAGCCCGGTAGCATCGGGGCTGGAACTGGTCAGCAGGCCAACACCTGAACCACTGTGCTACTCCTGCCTCTTAAATAACCGATACAAAGGAGATATTTGCAGGTTGCAGAGAGTGTACCATATACTTTTAACCACTTAAAAAAATTTCTCTGATGTACTTTATTTTGGAAATCAAGCCCTTTATATAAGGATCTTAATCAAAATTCTCTTCGCATGTTTTGCGTAGGTGGTGTGTGGAATTCACTCAGGTCATGCTCAGTATTGGGATGAACTTTGTCTAACCCTCAGTGCCAACAACGATATTACACTCTCTGTTTTCACTGCTGTCCTCTGGTTTTTTAATCCCCGGCCAATAATAACAGCAGCAAAATTAAAGTGCCAAAGGATATCGTAAGCAGGAGCAGAGAAAGAGGAGAGAGGTTTTACCTCTATAAATCTGGCTGCTTCATGAGCTTGTGTTTGCAGGGAAGTTTTTACTAAGTGATATATGGATAGAGCTGTGAGCTTAAGCACACTCTATTGCAGCAAGGGTCTGCTAAATACTCAATCCATGGAAGTCGTGCTGACATCCATTCCAGTGACAAAATTCTATTACAGGGTGCTATTTAAGTCCTATGTATATTCCATTCCGCAGTAATCATAATTTAACTCCTTTGCTAAGTATACTGAAACCAAATCTTACAAAGTTGCAGATTACTATTAAGTAACTTTATACTGAGCATAAAGTAAATAATATGTCGTTGCAGGTTTTCTAAGTATATATCAATTTCTCTTCTCCATACACACACATTCATGTATATACACAAGCACATCGACACAAATGTTGTCACAGCCTAAACCACTTGAGTCTGACGTTGTATGATTTTGAGAAGGAAAGGAAAATGGACTCAACTTGATTGGCAGCCTCGTCACTGGATTGAAGCCAACAGAGCCCCTTTCACTTCTAATTCCAAAGTGTCATCACCGTTTCTCTCCGCGAGGAGCCGACTTTGAATAAAGCTCTTTGCCCTGCACTCAGACAGCCTGCGGACTCTCCTGGGTCTGAAATGTCAAACTCATTAAACATTTCATCTCCATTTCCTAACTGATTTCATGTGTTCAATGTAAATATTCTCCAGTGAAGGGGAAGAGAGAGAGAGAAAGCAAGATATGAAAGATATGAAATATATTGTCCCCTGATACAGTTGTGTTAATCTTCTAAACGTTAAATTGAGTTACATTATATTTTCCTGCATAGAGTCTGCTTTTACAGGCAAAAGAGTAATTTTTCTTTTAATTGTAATTGTTAAGCTGTGAAGTAAATTTATTTACATCCTGTTAACATCCTAATTCATTTCAGTTTTATCCTGTTTCCGTGTATGGCGATAAAACGTATTCAAATCATTTCTCACTTGCTTGTGTCACTTTTACGGTGTCATTTGTTTGATCATGTGAATGAACTTGATTTGCTGACTTTTTTATTCAGGTCTTCTGTTCTGGCAGTAAATCCAAGCTTGATAAAGCTGAACGGAGAGCAAACCGGCGCCTCACGAACACTCTCTGCAGACTCAACACAGCTGTGGAGCTTCCAGGCCCTGTGCCAGGCGCACCAAGAACAGATTGATTCAGTACTACAGAGACACGGCATGGAGATCAGGTAGGAGACTAGCACTAGCAGCAAGACTGATAATTAAGTAACTTCTGTGTATTTTGCGTTGAAAACCATAATGATTTCAGTTCATGACAGAAATCATGACAGAAATATCAGTTTAGGACCCAAAAGTCATTATATGAAGACATATTTTCTCCCAACTACATTGTCTATAAATGCCTGTGTGATTTTCATATGGTTTAATTCTTTTTCCTGTTTAAAGCTAAAGATTATTACTTTATTAATCATTATCTTTAAACAGGAAAAAGTTTAATAGTCTCAAACTTTTCCTCTAAACAATTTTTACAGTTTCTTATAACAGTTTTAATTTTATTGGATGAATTCATACGAGTAAGCAAAAATTTTTAGTTTATCTCTAGTTCTGGAGACTTCATGCACAAATGTTCTTCTAATGCAACACACCCAATTCAATGATTAGCTCATCATTAAACCCTTATTGGTTTGGACCGAGTGTGTTGAGGCCAGGGAAAACAAACTGTGCAGGGGAGGAGGCTCCCAGGAGCACAGTTAGAAACCCCTTATTATTACCGTAAGGACATTTCTGACTATATTTGTTACTTTAAAGACATTTAGGTAAAATTTTTACCTCATTTGTTTTCTTTAGTTCAGCAATGACAAAAAAAAGCATTTAAAATCAAAGATGTTATTTAAATCGAACATGAAGACATTATTTCAATAACTTTAGTGTGATTAGCTTAACTTGTGAACAGGGTATGTCATAACTTACTAACAATCACAACAACGCAAACTAAATAGTAGGCAATTGGCACCTGGTTGCAGCAGTTTTTTTTTACATATTATTTAGTACAAATGATAAAAAATGAAAAGCAGCAATTAAAAATAACTCTTTGATTTTTTCCCCCCGAATGCAAATGTCACCATTGCTTTAGTAGGACAACATTAAGGAATAAATTTCTACTGTACTAGTTCTTTTCAGCTGGTCTGAATGCAGCAGACAGCATCATGCCCCAACATTAAGCATGAAATAATCCTAACTACATGGTGACTGACAGACAATGCAGGTATTAAAAGGAAAGATAAAGTAAGAAAAATTATGGTATACAGTAGATATCCGCATTTGTTAAAAATTTATTTATTCTCTAATTTGAGATGCTAGTGAACAATGATCAGCCTATTAACCCTTGTCAGGGAGTTTGTATTTTTACCGAGCTGTGAAGTTGTGGATGCAAGGGTTCAATCTTGGTTAAGAAAATGGGTCTAAAGGCTCTGAGTCACTCTGAGTATATGGTTATTGCCATTTTATATTAGTGGGTTTGTCAAAACTATCCAGCTTGTAACTAATTAATTATTTTAAGCTGGAGACCAAAATGCATAGAATTATACAGGGTGGACCTAAAGTCTGGAACCACATGCATTTTTCCTTATATGAAATTTTATATTTTCTTTTTTATTTCAAACCCAAAATGGGTTTAAACCTAACCATACAAATACAGTTCTTTCATTTGTTCTTTTCATTTGTATTTTAGTTAGTAGGGTTTATTCTGTCAGCCATCAGTTCTCAGTATTTGTGACAGTCACATTGACATGCTCATTAAAGTTGTTTGACTTCTCACAGTGCTCATGTAGTATTAAGGTAGGGGTGGCAGAAAATGACATTTTTAGAGCTCTGAAAAATGCATTCTACCATCTACTATTAAAAACACTCATTATTATTAATAAATACGATTTTGTAAATATTGTGCAGTCTGGGATGCGGTGGTAAATTTCTATTGACTTGCAGCCATGCGAGCAATCAGCACTGTAGACAAGGATGCAGTACAATCAAAATGAAAATCTGTACATTAGGTTTTTAATTACAAATATAGTGGCTTCAATTAATTTGACAAATCAATGCATTTATAATTATTTATACTAATTTCAAAAGATTTTAAAGAATATATTTGCCTTAATTGCTGTGTAAAATGCTTCTCATCTGGCAGGCAAATGTGATATAAAATGCAGATGACGTGATATAGAATATACGGAAATAATTATTGATTCTTCTTCTTCTTCTTTGTCTTTCGGCTGTTCCCTTTCAGAGGTCGCCACAGCGAATCATCTGCCTCCATCTAACCCTATCCTCTGCATCCTCTTCTCTCACACCAACTAACTTCATGTCCTCTCTCACTGCATCCATAAATCTCCTCTTTGGTCTTCCTCTAGACCTCCTGCCTGGCAGTTCCAACCTCAGCAACCTTCTACCGATATATTTACAATCTCTCCTCTGAACATGCCCAAACCACCTCAATCTGGCCTCTCTGACTTTATCTCCAAAACATCTAACGTGGGTTGTCCCTCTGATGAACTCATTCTTAATCCTATCCATCCTTGTCACTCCCAAGGAGAACCTCAACATCTTCAGCTCTGCTACCTCCAACTCTGCCTCCTGTCTTTTCTTCAGCGCCACTGTCTCTAAGCCGTAGAGCATCGCTGGTCTCACCACTGTCCTGTACACCTTTCCTTTCATTCTCGCTGATACTCTTTTATCGCACAACACACCTGACACTTTTCTCCACCCATTCCAACCTGCCTGTACCCGCCTCTTCACCTCCTTTCCACACTCTCCGTTGCTCTGGACAGTTGACCCCAAGTACTTAAAATCCTGCACCTTCTTTACCTCTGCTCCCTGTAGCCTCACCAATCCTCCTGGGTCCCTCTCATTTACACACATGTATTCCGTCTTGCTGCGGCTAACCTTCATTCCTCTGCTTTCCAGAGCATACCTCCACCTCTCCAAATTTTCCTCCACCTGTTCCCTGCTCTCGCTACAGAGCACAATGTCATCTGCAAACATCATAGTCCATGGGGACTCCTGTCTTACCTCATCTGTCATCCTGTCCATCACCAGAGCAAACAAAAAGGGGCTTAGAGCCGATCCTTGATGCAGACCCACCTCCACCTTAAACTCTTCTGTCACACCTACAGCACATCTTACCACTGTCTTACAGCTCTCATACATGTCCTGCACCACTCTAACATACTTCTCTGCCACTCCAGACTTCCTCATACAATACCACAGCTCCTCTCTTGGCACCCTGTCATACGCTTTCTCTAAATCTAAAAAGACACAATGCAACTCTCTGTTACCTTCTCTGTACTTCTCCGCCAGCATCCTCAAAGCAAATACTGCATCTGATGTACTCTTTCTAGGCATAAAACCATATTGCTGCTCACAAATGCTCACCTCTGCCCTTAACCGAGCTTCCACTACTCTTTCCCACAGCTTCATTGTCTGGCTCATTAACTTTATACCTCTATAATTGCCAATAATTATTGATTATACAGTAAATAAATCTACACATTGTAACACTGAGGTATGTCTAAAGGTTTTGCAGTAGTTAGTTATGGATTATATTAGAGTTAATCATGCCAATCAAGGTATACAAAGAAATATAAGTGCATCTGTTTATTATTTAAAGGCAAATTGTTCTTTATGGAAAGATTAAGCCCTGTGTGTTTGTGTTTGTGCCAGGTCTAATGTAGCATGCTTATAATGTAGCGTATACCCACTGGCACAACATACATTTTCACTTTTAAACACAAAATTTCCTTAGGCTGGATGTCTCAGTTGAAATTCTAGCAGAGCAACAGCCATTTGGAGTGTGTCTGTGAGACTGGTGTAATGATTCTGTGTGATAATGAGACTGACACAGTGTATTTTCTGACTTCATCAAAAAAAAAAAAAAAATCTGCCCTGATCAAACACATGTCTTTAAATGACTGCAAAGACTTGAACGCCTGACCAATTCCTTTGCTTTGCACTCTGCATATTACACAAAGCCTCTTTTTGGTTGCTACATGGACAACCGCAGCCAATTAACATCTGACCCGACCTGGTGTCAATCCCCAGCTCACCCCGGGGAAGGTGAAGAGTCCACCGTTTGGCTGGGTGACGTTGTAGCACTGGGTTGCCGAGCGGGCAAAAAGTGACCAGAGAAATTGTCTAACAGAACACCCACAATGGGTCATCATTGTGGGCTTTGTGCCTTTGATTTGCCAACAGATATTTTCAAATCTCCAGCAGTAAATGGTGTATTCATCCTGATTTCTGCCTTTGCTTTCTGGAAGATATCAGTATCAGTGTCTCTACAAAAGCCTGACTATTTACTTGATATTTATTATTTTGTTCTATTCCTTATTGGTCATTTTTTATCATAGCAGGTCAAATTGAGCTGATATGAATTTGTTTAATGATTGAATCATTTATTTAACAAAACACTCACTTTTTTTAACAGCACTTTTAACTATGTTTCTGTTAATTTTACTATTCTGGGACTTTTACTACAATAGTACATGTGTGTCCAAACGCCCCTGTGCCCTGTCTGAGGATTGAAATAGCAGGGGATCTGTATGTCCCGAGAGGATACAGAGAGCTCAGAGGGCAGGATTAGACAGGGAGAAGCAGCCGTTGCTAATAGAATAATTAGCGTGAGATTGAGATGCCTTTGTACACATTTAATCCACATCATGAAATGTCTCTTTATACGAGACTGAGACTTTCAGCAACAGCTGCCCTAAAGTATGCAGTCAGCTAAAATCTCTTTTAAATTTTTCTATTTTAATAGATTTTAAGATTCGTTCTTTTCTAAATTTTAACAGTCTAAAAGATTTAAAATGAATAGTTAATTGACAAGTTTAGGGTTGTTTATATATGCAGGTAGTTTGTAAAACAGAAAATGTTATTGTATTTATTGTAAGGATTGTTTGTCTGAAAGATTCATTAGCAGATTCTTGTTTCCACACTCCAAAATAGTTTCAGTTATAAATAACAGTAATAACAGCCACAATAGCGGAATATCTGGGGTTTCAATTTCAGGAAACAAATAAGCAAATTAAAGCTATAATTTGTTAATTTATTAATTTATTAATTTATCCTTTACAATTTATTTTACATATATAATAATATGTTTGGTTGAGCACCTGTGTTGTATTTGAGGTATTCAGATTTAAATATAATGTGGGTATTGAATAAATAATAAGATGTTTTAATAATATATATATATATATATATATATATATATATATATATATATATATATATATATATATATATTATTTCAATAATTTTTTTTATGTAAAAATAATCTTGCATTTGGGAAAAAAATGAATGAACTTTTTTGTTGCATCCTAGTCACAGAGTCTCAACTGGAGATTTGCAAAAAAGAAAAACAGTAGTCCAATCTTATTCATATCTGCATTTACTGTCTACCTATTTAGAACATATTATTTATTTAATCTAAATGATGTGTTTATATTTGACTACATTCCTATTAGAAGCCATTTAGTTGCTGTTTTTTACTTAGTACACAGTCATTATTGTTCGCCTTATTCCTTTTATTGTGAAAAGTTTCATTAGTGTGTTTATGTGCTGTACAGCTCATCTCCATCTGCGCTGCATGCTCAGCTCCTGGTTGGTAAACACAGTGCTGAGCTCTTTCAGTTGGCCGAAAAACAACGCTATGATCATGAGTATGGAGACAGCAGGGTGTATAAGACAGCCACGCAAGAACCTGTGAACCTGATGGTGAACTGTTCACCTTCCAGCAACCTTCAGAAATTATCTGAATGCAATTTAGCACAGGAGGAAAGTGCTAAGGTCAAAGACCAGCAACCAGAAGAGCACAAGTCTCTGAGCTGGCAAGCACCATGTCCACCAAATATTACCCACCAATCCCGGTCTTCATATGGTGACCATAATGCTGATTGTGGAGGTAGATGTTTAAGCCCTACCCATGAATTCAGCAATACACAACCAGGTGAAGACAGACACAGCAAATATTATGCTCACCAACAATCCAGGATGGACCTCAAAACGTAGGAGTGATAAGTATTTTTTGTGTTCTTGTTTACTAGCCAAATAGTTATGTCAATAGTTTAGACACAAAAGAACACTTCTGATTCTCTATTCACCCTCTGTTTAATTTATTCGCATTTATCACAGGAAATGTGTTTGGAAATGAAAAGCAGTCTTAGGGAAGATTATGAATTCTATCAATTATACTTTATATCAAACATCTAAAGTAATAAATACAAACTACTTATAAAGCACGCATACCTTTTCAGGTTTTTAATGATGTCAGCAGGTGCTTTGGGTAAATCTTAAGAGCTTCTTAATAAAGACATTCTATTGTGTCTCTCTCGTCTTTACGATTGGAGTACTGTATATGTTCAATAGTTAAAATCTCAAATTCAGTTACTGGTCTTCAACTTATGTCTATATTATAATTTATAAATTTAAAGAAACTCTTTTGTTCTTTTTCCAGTAAAGGAAGTTTTAAAAGGATTGTCTGTCGTAATTACATGTATACTGTACTTTCTATACTGTATAATTTCAAAGCACTAGGGTATTCCTTTAATAAAAATGTTCCATTATCCATCGGTCATTTCTAAATCACTTTCACATGACCTAGAATCTTCAGCTTGCCCTTGTCCCACAGTAGACCGTTGATGAATTCATATTATTCGTGACTTGAGAGATGTACGTTTAGTCACCCATAATCTTTCAGCCTTAAGTCATGCCTAATGACTTTCTTTGCTATTATTCAGAGTGGCAGTTATGGTGATCCAGCGCCGCTGGCGTGAACACAGACAGAAGAAACGCACAGACGATTTAGGGCCACCTGCAAAAGCTCATGCAAGATTGAGACTGCAAAAAGAACTGCAATCGTGTAAATCCAGGCCTGGATGTCTTAATAAAGACTATGCTGCCACTATCATTCAGGTATGGGTTACTTATCAAGCAGAAGTGTAGCTGTGTCTCACAAGAGTATCTGATCTGACATGCAATTTGCACAGTGACAATTAACACTTTTGAAAGGTGCTTTCAATTTCTCTTTTTATGAATGTGATTAAAAAACTAGAAGCAAATTAAATCATTTTCATTACACTATTACTGCCATGGGCTTGTTTTGAATAGCGAGACCATACTTTTGGAAGTGGGCTGTTCTTTGCTCACATTCTAAGCCAGATTTTGTCTGTTATTCATGGTTGATGAGTCCCCAAGGGATTGACACAGTAAAAAAAAAAAAGATGAATCAGATTCCAGTGCTTTGGTAAAGTGGGAGTGCTTGGATTCTGATCTGCACTGTTCTGAAGTCTTCCACCCTTTATCCCATGGGGAATATAGAGATTTAAGGGTGTCCCAGTGTTCCATTTGTCTTATACTGCTTAAGTCACTGAAAGTTCAAACAGCAGACCGCGGGGCAATTAAACAGAGGTTAGCATGTTTTATCTTCCTAATGGGATAACACACAATATTTACGTTTGTGTTTGATTCATGGACCTGTGCATTTGCCCCTGCAGGCAGTATGGCGGGGCTACTCACTACGGAAGAGGCTGACTCGTGCTCTTATGCTCGCCCAGATATCAGACGGAGATGAAGCCTTCGAGGAGGTGGACATAGATGAATTTGTTTTTGATGAGGTAGGAGAAGAGTCCTAGTGTTGTTGTCATAGCTGTGAAATCACTACACAGATGGACGACTTGCGCTGTGACACTGACAGCACCCCTCACTGGCAACCATAGCCTGGAGGTGGGTTGTTGTCGTTAGCAATTAGCTGTAGACAAGGCAAAGTCATAATAATCAATGAGCAGAGAAGACATGAGGCGATGTTTAACTGATTCATAGGGTAGTATGACTCCCTGGCTCTTATATCCTTTTATGATTTCTGCCTCATTGTGTTCGGGTGTGCATGACTATAATCAATGTCAAGTATCCACATAGGGGGTGAGCAATGTGTGAGATCTGCATGGTGTAACAAGGCAAACGTTTTGTACCATAAGCGTTTGGCCCGGGCCATTAGAAATAGGGGCGGGGATTGGGGGACCACGACATTGACTTCGGACTTTTCGTCCAAACTAATGGGGCTGCAAATTAGTCTCTTGTTTAAACTCTGGCCTTGTTTTTTAAATGAAAAAACAAATATATATATATATAGGATTATATTTAATTACTCATGATCAAATATGTTGTGAAGCTGGTGAATAAAGCAAAGGTATAAAACTTTTTATTATTTTTAAGGTTCAAGGTCATACAACTGTAACAATATTGAAAGAAAATTATGTTGAATTGGGATATATATATATATATATATATATATATATATATATATATATACTCATGGTACTTTCAGAATCGAAATATTAATTAAAATGGCACCTTGGTATTGTGATAATATCATATCGGGTGGTCATAATATTCAATAATATCCATATGTGGGCTTTCTCTACTCTGTTGCCATATAGTTGAAAGCATATAGCGTTACGATTTAATTTTTCTGTAACTAGAGGCCCTAGTATGCTTTAGTATGACATTAGTCCTGTGCAAAAAACAAGGCTGATAAAGTCATGGTTTGTCAAGAAGAAGTTGATTGACCTGCTTAGAGCCCTGACAACAAGCCCACTGAATACCTTTGTGTTGAAGTAGAATACCAATTGTACCCCAGGCTTCCTCACCGGCCATCCCTTCCCGACCTCACTAATGCTCTTGTACAGTAGCTAAATGAGCGCACATTTCCACAACCACACCCTAGAATCTAGTGAAAACTTTTCCAAGAATAATAGGTGGGACTACTACTTTTGGGATGTTCACAAAAAGCACATACAGGTGTGATGGTGTCTACTATTGTGAAGTGTCTATAATCTTTAGGGCATTTTTTGTACATATATACTGTGTATTTACAGAAATTGTTCAGTAGGTCTATTTCTTCACAATAAATAAATTCCTGAGTATAATTATTTATATCCAGTCTTCTTTGTTTAGATGCATTATGGTGCAAAGTGTTTTATTCCTTATATATGAAGTGTTTTAGCATAAAACTTCTTTAAATTAAAAAGTGACTTTTTTTGGTTTAGTAAATGCACTTTTAACACTCCCCTTTTGTCATTTATGTCATAAAGTTCTTTAATGTTTCAGTCAGATAACACAAGTGAATTTTACACTTTCGGGCTTATATGGTTGACTGTTTGCTTTGAAGCAGTAAATAAAGTAACCTTATGCCCTTTGTAGTCAGTAAAATTCTCAAGAAAATGCTGGCACATTGTCTAATAAAAAAGCTTCTATTTCAGTTCTCATGAGTTTGATATGTGTTCTGAATAGGAAGCCATGGAGAGGGACTGGAATACTCTGCGTTCTGACATGTTGTCGTCCTCAGTGCTGCCGTATTTAGAACAGCTGCCGCTGCCAAAGGTAACAGGCTGAGAAGCCCTCCCACTGTCTGTGGGCTGGCCAACCTCTGAGTGATTAATCATCAAATTTATTACCTCCAAAAACACCATTATGTTCTACGCTGCTTTAAACTTCCTTTGAATTAGCAGATGTCATTTTTTAACCAAGCCGTCTGCATCACAGTAGCTGGGCTATGAAGCAGTGCAGCTGCTACAATGGAGCATCTTAATGCCTTATGCACTAATGTTAAAGCTCAGAAAAAGATGGACTTTAAAAAAAAAATATATATATATATGGTTCATGAAGAAGGAATCTCACTGGTTGTTTAAGCAGATGTTAACATCAGGACAATTTTATCTTTCTACACTTCAGACCATGATTCGAGAAAAAGTCTTACATAAAAACAAAGTCGCATTCCATTTGCTGCTGCTAGAGCTCTAGAGCATAAAACATTGCGCTTAACGTAATAACCTTAATTCTGCGGAAAAGATGGTGCATGAAGATAGGATTTGATTTGTTTATTTTCTTTTTATATAGTAAGTGATTTGAGAGTATTCTTACACAAAAAGGATGGCATTTTTTGGAATATGGCAAAGCACATTTCTGTTATTTTCAGTAAAAAATGATATTATATGTATATGTCATTTCATAAAGATCATATTAATGATATGCATTGTTAAATTTTTTAGCATGTGCTACCTCTGCCAGAGCTTCATAAAAAGACATCTGTGCAGCCATGGAAGCCCAGACAAGCCTGGATTAGCGGAGAGGAAGCACCAGTGTCAGAGCAGAGCCAGTCTTCTGATTCATGCGGCAGGTAAATACCAGTGTCACACCATCAAAAGAAAAAAAAAAAGATTTAACAGCATGTCACTTGGGTTGTTTGTGTTTGTCTGAAATGTTATAATAATTATATTTTAGAAAGGGTGGTTTCTAATTGTAAGGCAAACCTAAATGATACGAATAAGTAATTATTAACATCCCATGAAGTACCTACCATAATCTGTGGTAGATGGCATGATCTAAGTGACTCTGAAAGATTCATTATTAAAAGCTTCAGTTGTATTAAAAAGTGACAAAAAAATCGACATCTACATTTAGACCTGTGCAAAAGTGGAGGGTTGGGTCTGGCTGTTATACTGTTGGCATTTTGCTACCATGGCTTTCCTCCACTTGTCCCCATAAATGAAAAACTTCCTGCAATTAAATACAAATTCTTTTGACTGATCATCTCTAATCTATGATAAAACATTTTTATGCTGATGAAATTGGTTCTTTCCAGGATGAACTTGTCCACATCCACAGTGCACGATGGCTCACAGAATTATGTGATAAAGATAAAAATAGTTGTAAATCATATGTAATAAAGACTTATAAGAGAGATTTTAGAAGGATGTGTAAGACATTGTTTTTTCTCCAAACCAACATTAAAACAGGAATCCAGGGAATATTGATTCCACTAGTACGGTTTACTCCAGGTATTCTGGTTTCCTCCCACATTCCAAAGACATGCAGATTAGGCAAATTGGTGTTCCTAAATTTCCCATACTGTGTGAGTGTGTGTCCTGTATGTGTGTGTACCCTGAGATGGATTGGAACCCCTCCCAGGGTGTACCTCTCCTTGTGCCCAAAGTCTTTTGAGATAGCCCCCATCACTCTGTATACAGAATAAAGTGTTATAGACGATAAGTGAGTGAGTGGCTTCTCATTTCTTAAACAACCATGTTAGAAGATATATCACATACAAGTTATGTTACTGTTTTTCATAAGCCTCAAATTATTGAACTGTGAAAAAACAATTACTGGAATTGGGTTAAAAACTGTCCAAAGCAGCAGAAAAACCTGAATCACTGATAGTGATATTTCCTCAATGGATTGTTGAAAAAAAACTAAATTAAATCACTTGAACACTTGGTGAAGGTGCATCACGAAAAATTGACAGTAGAAATCACACACTCACACTCACTCATTCTCTATACCACTAGTCCTGTACAGGGTCACCTATCGCTGCATAATGCCCACTGTACAAGCCTCTTAAGGCATAGTTATGATCTGGGGTTGCTTCGGTTGGTCAGGTATAAAATCAGCAAAGTTGTGTGCAAAAAAATGTTGGCTGATGACCAAAATGTACAGAATGATCAGGGTGTCACATTAATGCATTTTTTCCATCTCTAATGATGGGCAGATTCCAGGATGAATCTGGCTGAAAATTGTGAAACACTGGTTCTGGGAGGACAAGAAATCATTTTCACACATGAATGAATGCAACTCTTGAATAAATAGATAGAAATATATGTCAAAAAAACGGGATGTTGCATAAGATGTTTAAACACTGCCACAGCAAATGCGCGCCATAATCGAAGCTAAAGGTGGTCCAACAAAATGTAAGACTGCATGACTTTTTTTTGTCCGGACAGTGTATTGACAAATTATAAATTGTGTGTTTTGTGTCTATTTCAGAATACAATCTCCAGCCTCAACTTTAAAAAAATATTCTTTATCAGAAAGATCTGAGAAGATTCTGAAGGAATGGTATTCACAAAATAACATGTTATTTTGCATGAGTTATTTATTTTTTTAAAGATCATAGTGAAGACCATATGGTTTGTTGTTTCCTGCTCTTTTTAGGGGTTTTAGCAATAGTTCCACTGCCCTTCTCATGCTTAAAAGGGCTCAGAGGATGAAGGCCAGAAAACAGCAATATCAGAGAAAAGTGCAGAGTAAGTGTAATACCTGTAGTTATGTTGGTTCTGTTCGCCTTTTTTCTTTGTTCATGTTATTTAGGTAACAGTCCTGTTTATTATCATATAGGCCTTTTTTATTGAATAGACAAATGGAGAAGGGAAAATTCTTTGTTTCTACAGTGTCTTTCTTTATCTTTTATCTTATCGCCATGCCACAATTTTCATACATGTATGAAAATCTTCTCACTGGAGCATTTTAGTCTTGCTGAGAAAGATTAATAAAACTGTAAATTCAGCATGGTGAACATGTGGACCATAAATGAGCATTTTAATAGAAAAAATTGCTTCAAAACAATGTCTGTCTCTAATAAATAATTTTTGTTTTCTCATCTTTGTCTCTGGTTGGTGTTAAGCTAGCACAGAGACTTTCCTTTTTAGAGCAATGGAACGCATACAGCAAGCAGCTCTCCTTCTTTCTGTCATGTTTAATTTGCCTGAATTTCCTAGCACTTGCTGAATTTGTTGTGTGCCCCAACTTGGCTATTATTATGAGAAGCCATAAAACAGTCACTTGTCCTGAGGTTACTTCACGGTGCTATGAGCATGAGAAGAACCCCAGTGACAGTAGTTCTGATCTGTGCCAAATTCCCAGAGGCCTGGCCTGGAGCTGGATTTGATCAGGGTCAGAAGAGCGTGACTCTTAATGCCACAAATCCAATCTTAGGCCCATGAAATGAGGGCCTGTTTGGAGCTTAGAGAGGCTTTGCTCCTGTCGAAGCTGTGTACTGTGCTAATTTAAAGTGATGGTGCGGTTTGGGTCCATGTCTGATCATGAGCTCACTTTAACTCTGTTTTTGTCTGTTCTGGTGTCACAGATCCAGCGGTGCATTTGGCTCTGTTCAGGAACCACAATGTGCGGCCTGATCAAATGAAGAACCATAAATCCAGACTTGAATTCAGAGAGGAACTTAAAGGTAAGATTGAGATGTGACAGCTTAACTGACATTACCATTGCAAGAATCTCTAAAGTCTATGGTATAGTGAGTTCTTAATAGTAACATACAATAACATGGGTAATGTTATCGTTTTAGGGAAATGTGGTCTGAGTTAGATCTCTTTGGTTCAATGGGAAACCAGGACAGATTTTACCTTGATCAAATTGAAGGCACATGATATGGCGGTTAATAGCCAGCCATTAAGTTGTTTGGAATGAAGGAGAATAAACAAGATGATTGTATTTCAAGAGGACTTCGTTGCAAAGCCGAAGTGTGAAATCGAGTTAAGTACAGAAGAGGTAGCGCGCTGAGAGGTTCCAGACTCTTCGGGGTGAGAGATCTGTCTGTAGTTCAGTGTCACTCTAGCAAAGAGAGAGAGAGAGAGATAGTAGCATTATAGCAGGAGAGGGATGTTGGATAGAGGGCAGTGGGGGCGGTTATCATTTGACTGGAGTAGCAGGAGAAATAGGTACAGAGATGCAGAGATAGAGACCTTCTTGCTTGCCCTTACTTTTCATCACTAAAAAAAAGAATGAAGAATATGCAAAAGCTGTCCTGCTTTCTGTTTTCTCTTTTTCTTCTTCTTCTTGTTCTTTTTTTGTTGTTGCGATTCTTCCAGCAGTCCCTTGGCGTATGTAAACTGATCCCCATTTTCAAGTGGGTTACTTCATGTCCAGCACATCCACAAAAGAGAGCCTGGATAAAATAAACACGGGCGAGTCGGATATCTCGGAAAGAATCTGTCACGGCTTTGGGGGCTAATCACGTCCAGAAGGTGGCTCGGAGCAGGGGGTTGAAATGCAAGCCGGGGGAGAGCAGGGGAGAGGCACGCGGCCCGAGGCGTGAGGGCATCCCTGGGGGTGCGGCGTTGGTGCGTTGCACAGGTCAGAGTAGACCAAGCACCCCAAAACACATCATCTGGTGAAGGAGCTCTTAAGCTGTCACCCACCCCAGAGACCCCTTTCTCTTTTAAAGAAAAGTGAATATGAGTTACGGAACAGATCAGAGTTTTTTGCCTTACACTTGTACTCATTATTAAAATAGATCACATATTTATCAAAGTAGGAAATAATGAAAGTTTAATGGATAATGTAATGCAGTGATTTATATTTTTCTTATGTCCACAATGAACATGCTTTTGAAATAAATCAAACATTAATACCACTTAGTAATAAAGTAAATATAAAAAATATGTTTTATCTCTATATATGAGTTACATAAAAGAAACATAAGCCCACGAGCGCACGTTCCTCTCTCACTGCAGAGTTTACTCGTCCTTGTGGTTGGATTTAAACAGCCAGTGAAACGCTGTTGTTTTGTGAGCATGTGCTCAGGCAACACACATAAATCCTGTGCCCAATATTCTGACCTCCTGAGTCGTTATCTGCTCAATTTCACACTTCTTTTGTGGAAAACGAGGTTCCTGAAATGATTTACTCCTGAGAACTCACTGAATGATAGACCTGCGGTCCGTTGAGATAAGTTATAGCAGCCAATGAGTAGTGTAATTCGTCAAGTTTGCGCTACAAGTAAGGTGAATGGATTCATTTTACTATGTAAGGCAATGTGTTCTGCATATTGCCATGGATTTTTTTTTGGTTGTTTTTTGGTTGTTTTAATTTTTTTGCAAGCCCTCCTCGGCTGCAGACATCTTGGCTTTGTATCCAGAGTTTCCTTTCTGTAGGTAACATGATTATTGAGATGGTCATGCTGTTATAGATAAGTATAATAGATATTCAGTGAGATCACGTTCAGTGCTGAGAAACTCAAATAAACAGTAAACTAAAAAACGTTCTGTGATGATTTATTATTTTTGTATTGATATTATTTGTATATTAATCAAATCAGCAGGAATTTTCTTTCTTAGGAGTATGGTAAAAGGGCAGTATATGTTAATAAGGTTTATATGTAACTCGCTAGTGATCCAACATTGTTAGTTCGCTCATTGGTTCTAATGTTTTTTATTAATTTAACTGAACAAGATTTCTTTTTTAAAACTTCTATAAATAAGACAATTTTATCATCTTCCCTAGTGATGCACATCAGTGTATAGTCATTGACCTATCACATAGAGCTATCTTAGCTTAGTTTTATTTGGCATTGATCTCTTTATAGATCTGCATTTTAACCAGTGTTTTGTACACACTTTGTGTGTGCGATGCTTGCAATGTTTGTGTGTGTGTGTGTGTGTGTGTGTGTGTGTGTGTGTGTGTGTGTGTGTGTGTGTGTTGACCGCTAGTTGACCGCCTGTGGTCTGCTCTCTGGAGGTGAAGGCTTGACCTAGGGCAAATGAAAGTAGGAGACAGAACCTCACGATAAAAGACCTGACCTCCTCCTTTGAGTCTGCCAAGAGAACTCCCAAACACTCAAAGCCCCATGGGTATACACACACACACACACACACACACACACACACACACACACACTTGCACTCATGTAAGCACACAGACAGAGTATAACATCCTTTCAGCACAAGAGGCCATTTCATGTTTAGTGTGTGTGTGACTATGTGTGTGTGGTATACCCATGGGGCTTTAAGTGTTTGGATATTTTACAGTATTCTTGAAAAAGAATATTCCCATAAATTTAATTTCATGTATGGTGTGTGTGTGTTTGTGTGTTTGTGTGTGTGTGCTTGCTTGCTTGCTGACCCGTGGCTTCATTGTGGTCAGATAGATCTGCCATCTCCAAAACTGAATTCCATTTGAATGAGCTAGTCCCAAAGAATGCCTTAAAACTTAGTCATCTTGCAAGCGAACATATTCTCCGTCTTATAATCTAGATCACTCTGGACAGTTCTATCATGTGATTAAACTACATTTTATATTTTTTAACATGTTAATATTAGATTTTTCTTCTTTAAATTATTTAGGCTTAGTCATTATTCCCTTCATTAGAAAAACAGAACCACAGAAACACAGTAATTAGAACCATGATTGCAGTTCTTGATTTCCCCTTTTAAGTCTGTAAACTGTGTTTGACCTTGTATCACTGTTCCGGGTGGACAGGGTGGCCTCAGGTACGCTGTCCACTACTCTTTGACGGCTTAGCATAAGGAGCCTGAAAGAGCTGATTCTCTGATATGGTGACATGTCGGCTTCGTTGCTGTCATAGTCAGCTCCATTTTACCTAATGTGCTTAAGAGCATCGCTTAACAGGCGTGACTCCTGGGGCCTCTGACATCCTGAGGCTGTGGCGATCAGGGGCCATGTGGGGACCCAAGGGGGGCTAATTTCTGCTGAGGCCTTCCACGGTCTTGCATTCTAGCTAAACTTTTTTAGTAGGTGCAGTAACAAGTACCTGTCAATATACACATTAAGTAGGGGTTGTATGCAGTATATTGTAATATTTTTTTTTATTAGAGTTTTTTAATTAAAAAATCTGTCTTGTGTGGGCTTGTAAGTTTCCTGACTACTTGTCTTAATGTAAGGTGAGACGCTACATTAAGAAATGATGAAGTTATGTGATATGTTTTTTATAGTCCACCTTGCCACAGTCACATCATCTCAAGGTTAATTGCTTGCTTATACTGTATGTCACAGTAAGTCCTATATGTCACAATAAGTCTGTTAAAGCACAGGTTACAGTGTGGAAAGAAGCGGTAATAGTAAAATAGTTGTAATATTAAATAAGAACAATAATTTTGAAACTGCTTTTCTCTATTTTGTCTTTAAATATATTTAGAACCAACGTTTATTACAGTAATAGTCAAAATTTTAGTTCCTAGATAACTTGCACTTATAGAATGTAAAATTAATTTCCTTAAAACTTTGAACAGTTGATGTTGGGATGTGTTTGCCACTTATGCTCTGTAAAGTCTTAATTGCAGCTCTAATATGAGGTGCTGTTAATAGTTTTTTTTTTTAGTCTGGTAATACTAAATGAGCTTCTTTGCAGCAGTTGTATCATTATATATACTGTTCATATATATATCCTGTTTATATACATTCCAGAACCAGACTGTTTTCGTTATTATTGTGACTTAATTACATTATTCCATATGTGATGTTTTATAGTTTTGAAATCTTCAGTATAGTTTAAGTATGTCCAAAATAAATAACGGAACAAAAAAACAAAACTAAACATTGAATTAGTGTGTCCAAACTTTTGACTAAATTATATATACATTTATGTGAAAGCATTTCTTTACCATAAAAAAACTACACCAGAATTCAATAACGTAATTTTGTAAAGACTTTCTAAGTATGTAAATGTATTTATGTTAAATAAGACTAATTAAAGTAAAAAAAAGCAAAAAAGCAAAAATTAAAGTATTTAATTCTATAACCATTCTATTAAAAAATTAACATTTTTCCTGCTAAATGTTCTTCTTTTTTTGTTTACATTCTGACTAGAATGTATTTTACTATTGGAACATATTGCAATTGTATAAACTTTTTGTTTTAATATTATCTATTTAAAATCTATGTAGAAAATATTAATTTATCTGGCTAGTCTAAATGTTTCCCCATTGGACAAATTGTGATTTTTAACTATTAAGTGCAAACTGTTTCCACCATTTGAACTCTATGTAAGAAGTTAATCACTTGACATTTTTAGTGGATTTCCAATTAACCCATGACGACTGTACCCCATAAAACCTGGCAGGTCTTTACATCTTGGCAAAACCATGAGAAGGATTTAAATAAGTGTCTCATTAGTTCCAGCACTTGGCTGTCAGAAGTTGTTATCGATTCACACTCCTCCCGGCTGCGGCGCCCTCCACTGAAAGTTTGTCTTTTTGCGTTGAGTTACAGGTTTCTGGTGGTGTGCTTCAACACAGAGTGTAAATCATGAGCTTGCTTCCTCTCTGGATGTTCTGGGCAAAGTAATATCACAGCTCAGCAGGTTTATAAAGAGACCAAAAAACCTCTTGAAAGCAAACCTCCTTATTTGCCTGAGTGAGCCACTGCTGGAGCGTTATAGTAATTACCCCTTAAAGCTTTCCAAATCAAGTGGCCTCCTAAGCTTTAGTGTAAACAGGCCATGCAACTTGCCCTGATCTCTCTGGCTTGCTAAACTCTACATCTTTTACACTCACGTTTCTGCTTACTTTTCTAATTATTTATAATTTTTTTTTATTTCCCACTTTCACTCTCTCTCTCTCTTTCTCTCTCTTTCTCTCTCTCTCTCTATATATATATATATATTTATATATATATATATATATATATATATATATATATATATATATATATATATATATAAAACATGCAAGTTTCATGCAAACAGAGACGGGAAGCGAGTCTGGCCAGGAATCGCACTGTCACCTTGCACCTTCAGAGTACGGGTTTGATTCCAGGTACTCTGGTTTCCCCCCCACAGTCCAAAGATATGCAGGTTAGGCTAATTGGCATTCCCAAAATTGTCTGTAGTGTGTGTGCCCTGCAATGGATTGGCCTGTCCAGGGTGTACACTGCCTTGTGCCCTAAGCCTCCTGGGATAGGCTCCAGGCCCCCCGCGACCCTGAATACAGGATAAAGTGGTATAGACAATGAATGAGTGAAGGAGTGAGTGAGAGTTCATGCACTAAGAACAGTGTATGACTTTTTTGTTCATGCCTTTTATATAATTCTGTGGTAACTTTAGAACTAATGGGGCCCAAGGGTTGTGCATCAGTGAATAACAAATGATTTTTGCTGAAAACTGACTTTAATGTTTCATGTCAAATGTAGTTGGGAGAGGAAATTTGAGTGTTCAGGAGGCACCGCAAGTAGAGCCAGGGCAGAAGCAGATGCAAATGCACACACTCCACAGAACCTACCAGTGGCTCCAAACACAAGCTGTGCCGAGTCAAAGAAGCGCTGCCCCCTCCGTGAGGTGAGTTTGTCATGCATCATCAGAATTGTCTGATCTGCAACTGACGGAATAATATGAAATCAGATTATGGTTTACACAGGACAGCATGATTCTAGATTTAAAATCGAATTTGCTTTAGGGTATGTTTTTGTATAAGCAACCTAATTGGTTAAAGTACTAGTCTGGTAACTTTACCTGTACGTTTCTAGTGATCATTTCCTCCCGGAGATTGACCCTGAAATTCTGAATGGTGGAAGGGTTCAGCTTGTGGTAAGGATCTTGATTTGACATCAGAAAATAACAATGCTACAGGGATGGCCAAACTATATATGCCCTGACTTATGTAAAAATATACTGAGTAGTTTTTTATTTTTATTTTTTACTAAGACCTTTTGCTGAAGTCAGTTGTGTGTGTGTGTGTGTGTGTGTGTGTTGGATTTTTAGGCTTCTACAGGGAGCAGAGAAGGTCCAGATTCAGCCATGAGCCAGTGGATTGTTGGCACTGCTTTCTCTTCACTTCAACATCATCAAGCTTACACTCGGACACGCTCGGCTGGACATTCAAGTGGGTCTCAAATTCTAGAAATTAAGAAATTAACATTCCAAACTTTGTTGACTCAAACAAACAACAAATGGACCAAATGTATGTCTTAGGCAGTATACTGTTTGTATGTAGTTTATATTTTAAGCCAGTGTTTGAGAAAATTGACTTTGAGGTTTGAGATCCGTGTGTCGAAATAAAATGAAATAGCAGCTTAGCAATAAAAAGGATTTCTTTTTTAGTTTACTTATCTGCTGACCTCGTATAGTTTGCCTGTATGCTGGTCTCAAATACGTCTATGTTGGTTATAATTTATGATTCGGGTTGTAAATGGAACAATATACTGTATGTATCAGCTGTAGGCTTAACATAATATTGGCATGAAAAAGTGACATAAACAAGTCCTTAAGAACTCGGGTGACTGGGTTTACAGCACCAGCTGACTTTAGAAAATAATTTGTCTATTTGCTGTGTATACTGTATTTGAGTAAGTAAGTATGTAAGTGTATATGTGAGCGAGTATGTCAGTGCAAATTGTATATGTCAGTGTATAGTGTATATGTGAGTGCATAGTGTCTATGTAAATGAGTGAGAAGTATGTGCATAGTGTATGAGTAAGTTACTGAGTGCATAGTGAGTGAGTGAGTGAGTATGTGAGTACATAATGTATATGTGAGTGAGTATTTGAGTGCGTAGTGCATATGTGAGTGAGTGTTTATGTGAGTGCATAGTGTATTCATCGATCAGCCATAAGATTATGGCCACCTGCCTAATATTGAGTATGTCCCACTTTTGCCACAAAACAGTGATGTATTGTGTGTTCTGACATCTTTCAGTGGGATCCAGCATTAACCTCCTCAACAATTTGAGCTACAGTAACTCTTATTTCTAATCAGACTACATGTGCCAGCTTTCACTCCCCACACGTGACCATGACCCTTGGACGCCCGACCCTGTCTCTGGTTTTCCTTCTTGGACCATTAATGGTAGATTCCGACTGCAGTCCTGGTACATTTCACAGAGCTGCTGTTCTGGAGTTGCTCTGACCCATCACATCACCCATCACAATTCGGCCCTTGCCAGAGTGGCTACAGTTACAATATCTTACAATGGCACTTGAAGGTGTACATTTTGTCCCTAACAAAATGGCTGACCAAGGCTCACTGATGTTGGAATAAAGGCTGATTCATGTTGTCTGATCCAATAGAAGAGCTTCTGTAGTTCAAAATCATGGAAAGGTTAATGCTGGGTCCCATAGAAACTATCACAAAACACGCAGTGCATTACTGCATACCAAAACAAAACATACATAATTTGTTTCGGTGGGATATACACTGGTCATATAACACTATGGCCAACACATATCACTGGTTTAGACTTGGGAAGGTAAACAAATATTACGATACACCTACTTAAAAAGATGAGAGAGGCCTGTAATTTTCATCATAGGTAAACCTTAACTATGAGAGACAAAATAAGAAGAAAAACAAAACAAAAAAATCACATTTAGGATGTAGGATTTTTAAAGAATTTTATTCGCAAATTATGGTGGAAAATAAGTATTTGGTCACCTACAAACAAACAAGATTTCTGGCTCTCACAGACCTGTAACTTCTTCTTTAAGGGGCTCCTCTGTCCTCCACTCGTTACCTGCATTAATGGCATCTGTTATCAGTATAAAAGGCTCCTGTTCACCACCTCAAACAGGCAATTATTAGAAAATGGAAGACATACAAGACCACTGATAATCTCCCCTCGATCTGGGGCTCCACGCAAGATCTCACCCCGTGGTGTCAAAAAGATCACAAAAACTGTGAGCAAAAATCCCAGAACCACACGGCGGGACCTAGTGAATGACCTGCAGAGAGCTGGGACCAAAGTAACAAAGGCTACCATCAGTAACACACTGCGAAAATAGAACTTCCAAAATAGAACTTCGTGTTTGGAGGAGAAAGAATGCTGAGTTGCATTCAAAGAACACCATATCTACTGTGAAGCATGGGGGTGGAAACATAATGCTTTGGGGTTGTTTTTTTGCAAAAGGACGAGTTGAATGTCCATGTTCCCCAGCGACAGCCCCAAAACATTAACAGGAATGGGCCAAAATACCAGCAACATTGTGTGAAAACCTTGTGAAGACTTGCAGAAATCGTTAGATCTCTGTCATTGCCAACTAAGGGTATATAACAAAGTATTTAGATAAAATTTTGTTATTGACCAAATACTTATTTTCCACCATAATTTGCAAATAAATTCTTTAAAAAAATCCTACAATTTCCTGGATTTTTTTTTTCTTATTTTGTCTCTCATAGTTAAGCTATACTTGTGATGAAAATTACAGGCCTCTCTCATCTTTTTAAGTGGGAGAACTTGGACAATTGGTGGCTGACCAAATAGTTTTTTGCCCCACTGTATAAGAGTACAGTATGTGAGTGCATAGTGTATATGTGAATCAGTAGGTACACGCTGGGCTTGGAGTTGTTGGAGTCAATTGGGTGAGGGTCAGGGTGATATGGGTATGATGTCTTTCAGCAGGAAGCAGGTCAATGTTCTTCCTGAATAAGCGGCATCTCTGTCATACAAGCTTTATATTAGTCTCCTCATTGACAAAGATTCTACTTAGGAACACAAGCAACATTCAGCACATTTCACACAGAGAGCCTCAGAGCTGAGGGCACAGCACTGTTGTTTCTAACGAAGCCAAATTAGATTCTTATGATTTGGAAATGAAATCCACGAGGATGTGCACTCATGCACATGACATTTTTTGTTCATCACATAGGTTCATGAGAATGTTGAAAATCAGTGAAACATCATGAGAGTAATGAGAAAATCAGTTTGAAATATGGCTCTTTATTTAGAGTTAGCAATATTGATTAGATAAAAGAAACATTACACAATGATTTAAATGATTTATAATAATGCTAATGATTTATAATAATAGCTGCACACTGACAAAAGACACAGTATGATTATTTTCTTTGTTTTTAATGTTTGTATGTTCCTTTGATATTTTTGATTCTCTTGCAATAATGTTGTTTTCCTCACAATGTTTTAGGCAGTTACCTGGAGTCCTTGCTTTAATCCACAACCAGTAGTTTGCTATACTGTGATGGTTGCAGTTATGAATCAAACTTTGAAGCTGGATTAAAATATGGAGATTTATTTTCATTGGTTATGTAATTAATTAATGGGGACTAAAGCACATTTAAAATCTAGCAAAAAAACATCTGTAATTTTAAGGATGGAGTTAGTTTTATTGGTCATCAGTTACAATGCTGCTTTCAGGTAAAGATGGCGTACCTGTGAGAAAGAAAGTTTGATTATTTGAAATTTTGACAACAAAACCATTAAGAGAGAACCCAAATTTATTGTGAGAAAATGCTATTTACTTTTTGCAAGTAAATGAAAAAACATTGAATTAAAAAACCTATGATCTCATGCTAGCCTGTATGGTGGCATACACCGGCCTTCATCAAGAGTTTGATTCCCAGCTTGGGTCTGTGTTTGTGGAGTTTGCATGCTTGGTAGATTTCTTCCTCGTACTCTGGTTTCCTCGCGCAGACCAAAGACAAGCAGATTAGGCTAATTGTCGTTCCCAAATTGCTTGTTGTGTGTGTGTGTGTGTGTGTGTGTGTGTGTGTCCTGCAATGAATTGACACCCTGTACCGAGTATAACCTGGAAATCAAATGTGCCTGGGATAGGCTCCAGGCCCCCTTTGACCATGTACAGGATAAGCAGTATAGAAAATGAATGAATGAATAATTTCATGCTTACCCTTTAAAGCCTTAGTCGATAACAATAAAAATATTAGGAAAATCCAAAAATTTTACACAATGTTTACAATGTTTGGTCCAGCAAAGTAAATGTAAAATCTTTACACTCCTAAAAAATCTTTTTGGGAATTTTGAGGACATAAAAAAACATGGTTGTTAGCCTGCACAAGTCTGATAATTAATGCTGAGGGGAAAAAAACACATATATACATTATTTGCACACACACTGTTGATTATATATAGTTTGCTGTATGTGGTAACAGAAATACAGCCTGATAGACTTTGTGAATGCTTGTCTATATATAAATATATGCATATGTAGAATGGGTAGACCGACCCACCTTCCTAATGTGTTTTATTTTAACTGTGGCCCACCTACCAAGTTGAATAGTCCTTTTCTATAACATTCATGCCACACATTACCCACCACACATTTAGTAGAGTGACAAATATTTTCTTTACTCCACAGGAGGAAATATCTTGAGGTGCATATTTAACGTCTCGATTTTGTGCCGTTCCAAAACTAATGCAAGCAAAATGACTGCATACATAGCAGTTAAGCATGTGTGACAGGACATCATTTTTTAATGTAGCGCTCTACAGTTTATACTTCATGTGTTTTAAAAGGCATGCAAAATTGAAATCTTGTTTTTATGATGTGCATATTATAGATTTACTTACATAGTTGTAAATGATTGCATTTTAGTGCACTGCAGTTGTGCTCAGCATCATTTGCTTACTCATGGTCAAGTCAGTTGATGACAGTTAGTGCTATATCCGCTCTGAGTGTGTAGAAGGGTGTTGAGGTATGATTTGTATAACCTTTGCTGTGTGTCCAAGTGCTGTGCTGACTTGTAGCATGAATGTGTCCCTGCTCCATCCTTACTGCGGCTGTACACGTGGAACACATCAGCCACAGAAAAGAGCTTGCTTTGTTCCTTGTGTTTAAAAAGTTCAGCATTAAACCCACACAGTGATGGAAGCAGCTCTGACATACTCTAGAGCCTGCAGCCCAGGGGCCTGACACTCAGCCTGCAGAGAGTTCTGGTTCTGTGCTATGACACTGGGCATGGAGGTCTTGGCAAGACTCTGGCAAGAATGCATTAACGCGTTAGTGACTTTAGAACAAAAGCCTTTGATTTATATTTTTGCCATGCAGTGCAGATGTATAGGAAAACTGTTTTGGGTTCCATCTGGCGGTTTTGTGTGACAAATCTGATTCTGTTTTCACAGAAAAAGAAGTGCCGTCTCCTCAAAGAGTCACCTTGGCTCCATCTCGAAAGGAGAGAATCTCATTTCGAGACAATCCAGTGCAGCTGAGTGGAGGCTGGGGGGGAGGCAAGAAGAGGTCTAAAGCAAACAATTTAAAATAACCTTACTGCAAAAAGCAGACAATGCCTTCTTCCAATGCCTTCTTCCAATGCCTTGTAAATGTATGTACCTATGTGGGTGTATACATGTTTTAAGGATGATGGATGTATGTTTTTTAGCTTAAGCGCTTATGCCCTTTAAACCCTAATAAGGCCTAATAGGCCGTATGATGCACATTGGATCTCCTCTGAAATTCCCTTGCAGCTTCTGTTTCACTAAAATTCAAGTTCTTCCCTTGTAAATTAATTAAAAGGAATGAATGAGGTATAACCCAAATATCTTCAGGCAGTCTCAGGATGTGTGTCATTCTCAAATATCAGTGACCATGGCAAACTGTGGAATGTGTGTGGAAACCATTTTCGATTGACATGCTTAGTATGTTAATATGCAGACAGGCAATAGGAAGCAGGTCATTGTTATTCTAAACCAGTTGGGCATTATTATATTATGTACACTTGTCAATATGTATATAGAATTTCCTTATATGTTGCAATTAGAAACGGTGGGTGCAAATCCCTGAAGTACATTTGTACATTTATTTATTGATGGAGGTAAATAAAATAATAAATAAACATGCACAAATTTAAATTCCAATAAATCACTGTGGAGTATTTTTGACATTTAATCAGACATTTAAGTATTATTAAATGTGTCCATTACCTTAGTGATTAGTATTACATTTAGTCTTTTATTATTTCACAATATGAATTTTCCCTCAGAAATCAATGGGTTCCCAGACAGTGGTTCAAGCAGGCGCTGTTTGGACAGCGGCCCATACCTGATAAGATAATTGGGGTTAAAAACAAACCGCCCGTAGTAGAGTGGTATGGTACTGCATTAGTGCACAGCATGTGGGATATTTATGTTCTTCATGCACTTTCATATGTTTTACTTATGTTTTGGCTTTTTGGTCAAATAAAGTTTTGGCTATATGTCAGATTTCTGCACTCATCATGCTAAAATGCCTGACATTACACTTCCACTTCCAGTACAGGAGAAGATTTATGTATGCTGCTTTTTAGAACTACGAAAACAAAAGTAAAGCAAGTTATAGCTGGGTATTTCTGTTCTGAACTCGTATGAACAATTATTGGTAAATTTGCCTCATGTCGACTAATTGGTTTTGATAGTTGACTTCTTTCTTCATGTTCTAAAAATGAAGAATGCTGGAAATTCACTAAAGTGAGATTGTTATCTCTGTATGGCTCTGAAAGTTCATGAAAGAACAGCCTTTGAGGTGAACAGTATACATTTCCATTTGCCCTCATGAAAAAACCCCATTATATGAGATTGGCAGTCTGGGCTAACCCCTGTCACTGGAGAATGATTCACATTACTTGCTGTCCAAGGCCAGCACGAGAGCCAAAACCAAGAGATCTAATCCTTACAATTACTGGAGACAGCACAGGGTGTACAGGTTTAAAGAAGATGCTTAAAAGTAATAAAATCCTCTGTAGCTTTGTTTTTCTTTCTAATGGCTTACATTCATATTTCATTACCCAGAAACACATTACAGAAGAAATAAAAGTGTAAAGTTTTTTTTTTTTTTCGAACTTAGTTGAGGTGTGTTAAAAAGATGTACTGGGGCTTTGCAGGAACTAAACACACATCTCAATGCATGTGTTCATGGCAGCCCTGTATATGCAGCTGCTCTGTAGAGTTTATTATTGTTTTAATTATGTCTTCTTAAGCGACTGGAAGAGTGTGTATGCAAACCTGAGTGATACACTTACCCTGACATCCAGCTTATCCGGCAATAAAGTACACACTGCTGTAAGTTATTCTGTTCTGGGTTTTGACACATCAGCAGAATAAAATGGCTGGACTCAGGAAGCTCTGCAAGTAGAAATTGTGTTGAAATGTATTTATTATTAATTATGTAGTTTTATTTACAGCAACAGCAACAATAATGAATATTTATTCATAGAAAATATCTTTATTTATAATATAGCATCATACGATACTGGCTTGATTTTTAGCAAGTTTGATCTAGTTTCGTCATTTTTGATCAAATTGATTGTTTATATTAGTTCATTTTAGGTTTCAACACTATGTTTATTGTACATTTTTTAATTAACATTATATTTTATTTCATTCTGGTACTTAAATACTACCCTTTTTCCTTCCGAATTTAAATATATTATTTATTTATTTATTTATTATTATTATTATTATTATTACTATTATTATACCACTCTGTCAAATAAACTTGAGCGACTGTTCATATTAAATAGATAATTAAATATCTTACTTTTCATTAAATGTGGTGAAATATGGAATTATTATATCGGGTAACTTTTCTAATAAACAATCTGGCTGGAAAAAAAAGTAAACGCACCTCCACGATCTTCTCGCATTTTCTCCTCAGCGTGAGTCCTAACGCCACATCAGAAAGCTCCCTGCTACTTAAGAGCGTGCTATTTATTTTGCTTTGCAGTGCAGTGGCACCCTGTAAGCCTCGGCTTTGTTCAGTGGATATGGCTGGAGTGGCAGGTGGTCCGATTTACCGCTAAATGAGAAAGAGCTTCTCGACGTGTGCTCTTTTTTTTATTTTATAAAAGCTGCTTGTAGGGAATATGCGCTATCAGATATCAATGTTGCCGGGTCACGTCCTGGCGTTCAGGTGCTCGGCACCGCGGGCCACTCTGACCCAGCTTTGATTCTATGTATTATAGTGTAACTGCAATTTGAAGGTTTTCTTGTTATTCTCATATAAATTAAACAACGCATTATTTGTCTGGACTTAACCAGAAACCTTTGGCATTATTATAATAGTAGAAGGTCTCTCTATGAGGATAATATAGACTAACTCCTAAGCCTGGTCTCAGGACTGAGGTCTGTGTAAAACGCATCGAGTTTATAGCACCGTTATTTGTGCCTTAAGCTCAAAGTGGGAAAATGGCTGGAATTTTTCGTGTAGTTTTATTAATGTTGTTTGTGCCTAGTTTAGGACGGGATATAAATATATCTATATAGATTGAAATAGATAGAAATAAAGATAGAGCCTTGCTGCGCGTAAAAAAAAACTGTTCTCCACAAATGACAATTACATGAATAATAAGAAAAAGAAAAATATATGTAATTTAAATTAAATGATTAGTAACAAAACATTTTAAATAAAAACATATTATAATAAATTATTATCTAATTATTAGTGTTTCTGTTTTTATTATTAATTACAACATTATTATTATTATTAATAATAATAATAATAATAATAATAATAATAATAATAGTAGTAAAAAATGATTCAAGATTAAATTATTAGTGACTTTAGATACCGAAAAATACTAATGGATACTAAAGAAGGTTTTTAAATAAAAAAATCTAGTTTTAATTATTATTTTTAGTTGTGTGTATTTCATGGAGATTATAACATGAATCTAATTAATAATCATATTCATATTAATGATGATTGTGATAATAGTAATAATAATAATAATAATAATAATAATAATACGCTGTAGCCCTATCTAGTATAGTTAAGCCTATGATTACAATAAGATTTTAATTTAACTTGCAATGCGTAAAAATAAATAAATAAATAAATAAATAAATAAAATACCATAATTCCTTAGTCATACTCATCCACTGGATGAATATTGAGCTTAACGCACTCTTACTCAAAGTCTTTGGGAGCCAGTAAACACTTCAGATGTGTAAACACACCAAGAGCAGGGTAAGTCTAATTGTAACTGTTTCAGAGTTTCCTAAATCTCTGCGCTTGCTTGTAACTCATGGGTGGAGTTTCAAGTTCTCTGTATTCAAATGCTGGGAGCTCCTTCTGCTCTGCCATATAAAAAGGCACTGAGTCTCTCAGTCACTTTAAAGCGAGACAAATTAACGATCTGCAAACCACAGGCTCTCGTATTTGCTATTAAGAAAGTTTCTATAGTGTACTTTTTGCGAGTCAGAGCTGAAAGGCAGCGGATCATGATGGACTACATGACGGACAAGTTCCCGCTAAAGTGTGAAGCAGGAAAAGGGACCGACTTTTACCTGGAACCACTCATGGATCCCTTAGAGAGCATGCAGTACTACAGCAAGAGCTCCAGTAAGAGCGGTCAGCACTACACACTGCAAAACACCGAGCACCACAGCATTCTGGATCGATCCTCTCCCTGTGACAACACAGCCTGTGAGTTTATAACCTTTTAGCACTGTCTCAGATAGTGAGAGATTATTGATTATGTCTTTTTTCATCATAGTTAGGGAAGACTTTTATGAGCAGTGAATGCCACGCAGCTGAGGGGACACCGTAATATCTGTATGAACTTTTCAGCAGAAAATACATACGGACATTGTGAATATGCCTTCAATAAAATTGCAACAGTAGGTCTGCACTCTGAAAACAATATGTGGAAGCTTCAGGAAGTTTGTTGCGAAGATTCCTCCATCAATAACCCTACTTTTTTTTTTTTTTAGTGTTTTTTAGTTTAAGACATTTAAATTCTAAATGAATAGAATTTTGTTCTAAAATATATTTAAAGATACACCACAGGCATCAGAAAGCAGACTCATAGGAATGGAGGAATGTACAAAATGATAAAGAAAAAATTAAAGTATGGTCATTTATTCCTGAAACTAAGTCTCTCGGTCACTGAAGAACTGGATTGCTTGCTTGGCTGTACATAAAAAAGGAAAGAACAGAAAAAAAGATTAGTCATTGATTAACACTGATCTTGTGTGTGCAACTCAGTTTTTCCCATTGTGCTCTTAAACAGTTTTGTTTAACCATTGAAATGGTTGAGCTCAGTGTATTACAGTATGTTTTACTGCAATTCCCTAAAACTGTATAACCCAAGACTTGTATTTATTTATTTTATTAAATAAAATATTGGAAAATTAAATATAGTATGCCACACTAAACTAGGGTTGCATATCTGTTGGCCCAAAAAGCAGCATATAAACTAACAATAAAGGTCAAATTATGAATATTAATAACACAGTGAATAGAAAAATCAATTAATTTTAATTTCATTTATTATGTAGTACAAGGTAGGGCTTTACTGTTAATATACCTACTGTTTGTAGGTAAAGTCTACTAATTATTGGCTTATAGACCACCTATTTTTGATCTCCATAAAATCTGGGTTACTGATACTTATTATATTAATTTATATCAGGCTATGTTAATATACTTTGTAAATATGAGTTATATTTATTTAATAGTTAAATGTAAGGTTTTTAGTATTCCATTGTTCTGTATTACGTTTTAGTATTGTATATATGATAGATCTCATGGTAATAAGGACATAGAGTTACTTTTTGACGTGTTAGTAGCATTTATCTTCAAAAGCTGTGATAAATGTTATACTGGCTTACTAAATTATTTACTTTTTGTCATGACAGTATGATTTTCTGTATTTCTCAGCTGCAGCTCCTCATTACTGCAGCGGGAAGGCGGATGACGGCGGCGGACACACGGAGCTCACAGGGCCGCTGGAGGAGCGCTGCGGTGTGAGGACATCACCGGGGACAACACCTCAGGACAAAACAGACTTGGATGACATTGGCGAAAAGTGTGACAGTAACGTGTCCAGCAGCAAAAAAAGACGCCACCGGACCACGTTTACGAGCTCCCAGCTCGAGGAGTTGGAGAAAGTCTTCCAAAAAACTCATTATCCAGATGTGTATGTAAGAGAACAGCTGGCCATGCGCACCGAGCTCACCGAGGCCAGAGTGCAGGTATTAAGATTGTTGTGCTCTAAATGCTCATGCATGTATGCTTCAGGGTTAATTCGAGAAAAAAAACTCGGGCCTTTTTATTTATGAAGTGTTGTTTCATAAAAAACACATTTAAAACAAGTTTAATCAAAGTACCGTGCCGAACAGTTCCTTCTCTTAATATTGTCTACAAGTCTAAGAAATATGCAGACAGATGCGGATGTGTGCAAACGTTTGTTCACCCTTAATGGGACAAAATGAATGAAAGTTATTATTTTTAATTAATTAATTTATTTTAAAGTTTATCATCTATTATGAAACACAACAAAAGCTAGTAATTAAGATAAATAATACATGCATATAATAAAACGATTCCGCTATTTTAATAACCCTTTATGAATTTTATATACAGTAAGCATAAATCTTTTCCAATAACTTGAATATAACTGGTTTGAACCTGTTTTGCATCCTCTGTTCAGAATTCTCCGAGTTGTAATTCACTCCAGATCCACTTTTTCTACTTTTAGATTTTTTCTAACCGCAGAAAAATATTTGCATGTTACTCCCGACTTCTCTACTCTAACAATAACCTTGGTCTTTTGCGACTTTCTTTTGGAGGCAGAAAAGTTTAGTAATTACTTAATTTGTTAATTTATTTATTATTAAAAAAAAGATTTTGGCTTATTGTCTCGCATGATACACACACATTTAACTGGAGTTGTATTTGTAGATATATAGATGTAAAAATATAGATGTATATATGAAGATACAGTATATGTAGATATAGATATAGATATGTGAAGCAAATATAGATGTGAATGCAAAAATATAAATCAAAAACAGACATGCACATAGGCCCACACAATATGCATTTAACTATTCTCAAAATCCAGGGAATAATGGCTTGTTTTTTTAGCTTGGATTTTAAAAGGTGCACGTTTAAACCATACAAGAAAGTTAACCGCTTTTTAGTTAACCCAAAATTAGCAGCAATTGTAATAGTGATTAGCTTGATTTAAAAAAAAGATTTTTTTGTGACAGTATTTGCGTTAAAACTCACATGCAGAATTATTGTTTTCCACATGCACTGATGTGTATCTGTTAATTATGTGCTTTTGTTAATTGTGTGTGTGTTTCTTCTTCGACTTCTAAAGGTGTGGTTTCAAAACAGAAGGGCGAAGTGGAGAAAGAGGGAGCGCTATGGACAGATCCAGCAGGCTAAAAGTCATTTCGCAGCCACATATGACATTTCAGTGTTGCCCAGGACAGACAGCTACTCACAGGCGAGTGGAAGTGTTTAACCCTTTAGCTATTTAAATAATTAATAAAAAAAAAAAGTTATCTGTGTTTTTATTTTCCACAGTGCGAGCCTTTTATCTATTAGCTCATTAGTCTCAGTAAGATGCTTCACATTTGACAGGAGATTTTAAAATCCTGCCGTGGTGAGAATCTAACAGGTGATGTGCGTGAAAAAAAAAGTCTGTATTCTCATAGTATTGGACACAACTAATTATATAAAGCATTTTTATGATTTATTTACTCAACATTTAATAAACTCCTGCGCACAACACTTAGGAAACTGTATGTACGGTATGTTCTTTACTGGCTGAAGCGTCCGTAGCCTTTCTGGTGTAGGCGATGTCTGTTTCAGCTCCAACTATGATTATTGACTTTACACTGCATTTCTAGTATTGCAGTAATTTGAAGCGAATGTTTAAGATTCACAAAGTATCGCAGAGTTAAGATTATGATGCTGGAGGTTTCGTGTGCAATGCATCTACTGAACATTTATCTCTCACCAAAATGATATAGTGTTGTTTTTAACTGTCAAAGGATTTAACAGACGAGACGGTGTCCAAAACAAGTGTTTTATACAGGGTCAGCCAAAAGCATGTAAACTAACGAGTATAAATATTTTAATAATAAAATTGTTGCTTTACGTTATATACTGATATATATGATATCATGATAACAATATGATAATATTATAAATATTATACTAATATATTATACATCAAACTATTTTCCCTTTCCTGAAGTGTGTATACATTTTTTGGCTTACTCTGCATTATATGCTTAACCCTGCACCCAGGAGAGCTAATTAAAATATTAGATTCCCCGATCCACCAATCAGCAGTCAGCAATCATCACGTGTCCAATAGCAACAATGCATCTGCATTTCAGGTGCAGACGCCATTCCCTGGAACGCAACCTCTCGGCAAGCATCAATGATCTGTCTATAAAACTGGACTGTAGATTAAAGTATAAGTATATCTGTTTAAATCACAATATTTGCTAAAATGGGTTATATCAGCCAACACACCATGCGCATACCACAGTGAAAAAAAGGCACTATGATGCCTAGATGTAGGCCAGATAATGGACACTGTTTTTGTACGATGTTTAGCCCAGTTTATTAAAAAACAAACAAACAGACAAACCTACCAACCAACCAACCAACAAACAAACAACTTATGTAACAACCTGCTGGAATCTCTGCTGCTATGGTATCTCTGCTGATACCAATTTAAATACACATCTCATTACATTTCATGCTAAATGTTTTTAAGAATAAACCTTGCAGAAAGGAAAAAACAAACAAACAAAAAAACAAAAACAAATGGCATTTAATGTTAAAAAATATTTGTATTTAGTGTGTTAATACTCAATTTATTTTCTTTGAGACTGTATCTGATCTCTTAACATGTTAGATCCCTAATTGCCGGTTTATTCACTCAGACATTTTGTTTTCTGACAGTTTCCCTATGACCTAATTCTAGAAAAATCCCCAACATACATAAGACTGAAACCTTAAACATTAAGCCCAATATTGTGTAGGTTCCCCTTTGTGCCACCTGGATAGCTTTGGCCCCACAGGGCATGACTCTACGAAACTAATGGAGATGTGCTGTGGTGTCTGGCACCAGAATGTTAGTGGCGGATCCTTTGGGTGCTGAAGGTTGCGGGGTGGCGCCTCCATGGACAGACTTGTTTGATCGGCACATTCCGTTGATGCTTGGTCAGATTTGGATCTTTGGAGTAATTTTGAGGCCACATCCATAACTTTAAAATCTTTTCCTGCTGAGGCCCATATGTGGCAGGCAGTGGTGCACTGGGTATTCTGATACCTTTTTGTTGTGGCCTGCATTTACATTTTAAGCCTTGGGTGCCCATAATCCTGTCACCAGTTTACTGGTATATAATTGATAATTAATGATACTCAATTCACCTGGTGATGGTGTTAGTGTTATGGCTGATCAGTGTAAATATAAGTGAACAGAGAATATTGTCACTGTTGTATTATGTAAAGGACAAAGCTAAGCTCCATCTAAATTACACTAATTAGACACTTGTGGCACACAATACATTTGTTTAATAACAATCAAATCAAAACAAAACCTAATTCTTATATCTAAAATATTGATAAAACTCTCATTTCAGCAGGTTGAGTGGATACATTAATTAAAAGAAACGTATGACTGACAGTGTACTTGTGCTCATTTATTGTGGTAAAGACTAAAATAGTTATAATTTCTGTATTACTGAAAATCTTTTTTATATTTTTTTACTCCGTACAGATACCCAATAACTTGTGGCCGGCTCCTACACCGGGTGGCTCAGTGGTTTCCTCCTGCATGCTCCCGCGTGGTTCTCCACCATGTGTACCATCGCCATACCCCCACTCCCCGCGAGCCCCTGAACACAATTACATTAGCTTCCCTAACCACCAGCAGAACCAGTTTGGTGTTAATCCTGTCTCCCTCAACAACTTCTTCACTGATTCACTTTTAGCCCCAGCACCAAACGGGCATGCAGCCTTTGAGAGCAAACCTGAGTTTGAGAGGCGGTCATCAAGCATCGCTGTCCTCAGAATGAAAGCCAAAGAACACACAGCCAACATCTCATGGGCCATGTGATCCCTGTGTGCTCAGACTCTTCCCTTTAAACAGTATTAAATAACTTTAATAAATTGATAAAGATATTGATATGGACGTTTTTGTTGTTTTTTTAACCAAGAAGGACTTCCTGCTCGTTGAATTGATCATTAACCTAAAAGGTTCTATTGAGGAGCTTCAGTTTGAGCCAGCATCAATTATCAGTATTACTTTCAACAACTTGACAATACAAAACTTGATTTACATATTCTGCGTAAATGAATGTATGTGTTATGAATGTCGACCAACCTTAGCAATAGTGTGCCTTATGTATGATGCACTTATGGTGATGTGAAAACAGTAACACAGGGAGCTTTACTACACTTTGTACTCAGGACCTGAAGTGGACAAGATGTCCTTTAGATGCTTACACAAGTCACATGTCTGTGTGCCTTAAAACAAAGATGTGTAAAATTCAGAAATGTGCTTGGCTGTTGTTTTGCCACAATCAGAGGGGCTCATTGCACTCTGCAGGGATTGTATTTCAATAAATGTGTTTGGAGATTCCACAAAGAAGTATTGTGATTTATATACTGTATCATATCCTATTTCTGGGAAGAAAATAATATACTATCACCTTTTATGGTGAATTGATAAAAACAATCAAAATTGACATAAAGAAAATTTCAGCATTTGTTGATTTGTTGAACTTTCCATCCTGGTCAGGGCTGTAGTGAATCCAGAATCTAATCTGGAAACACTGGGTGGGAAGTGGGAACATGTAGCAGCTGAACCGGTGGTCATCACACTCACACACAGTTGCACACACATTCATGCTAACCAGAGGAAAGTTGCTGCAGCCAATCTACCTATTAGCATGTTTTTGGGAAATGGAAGAAGCCAGAGGATCTGGTAAATACCCACACGCAAAGAAACTCCACACAAACTGGAGCCAGAGCTTATGGTAGAACCGGGGACTTTGGAGCTGTGAGAAGACAGTGATACCCACTTATTGTTTATGCGAAAGTTCTTGTTATGCATTTCCTATTGAATGATAATTTTGTGTATATCCTGACATGTTTTGAGGAACGTAACAAACAATAAAATCTAGTGTTGTACCTTTATGAGTACTTTTTTTTTTTTTTACTTGTTCTGACAACGTATATTTGTCACACAAATACTGTAACTAAAGTAGCTAATTATTTTAACACATTATTCTGGCAAAACCTTGGTCTCATTAGTGATATGTGATATTTCCTTTATCATGACCTAATAATATAATGATTGACTGTATTATAATGTTTAATTTTACTATTTTATTTATAAGATCTTAAAGGACATTTTATTTAACAGTGAGTTAAAGTGATGAATATGAAGATGGATATACTGTAAATGTCAGAAGCTACATCAATGTATTGCTTAGAAGTGAAAACAAATATAAAGTTAAATCTTATTTCAGATGGTGTAATATTTTTAAATTATTACTGAATTGTAAGTATTGTGACTGCCTATCTCTGCCTACAATGCGCCAAATAAAACAATTCTAACTCTAATATAAACCTTAAAATGAGGATTTTTAATTTACTGCTATAGCAGCATGACGTTGTAAACTATCAGTAAATATTTGTTAACATGCACTGATAACAATTTTATTACAAACTTGCTATTAGCCTTGGTTATGCACAGGTAGAGTTACTTGTTTTTTATTATAATATTTATAGAAGCCCCAAATCTGTAGATGATATTTGTTCACGAATTCTTGAGTTTTATGGCAATCTATCATCTAATATCCCAGCACTGTTCACTCTTTGCAGAGCGTATGAGTGTTCCTTCCTGCTGTAGCACTGCAAGACAAATGAAGCAGGACATGTGAGGAGTGCAGACGAGATACATCAGCAGGGCTGAATGGGTTTGACCCAGAGAGGTGAGCCCCAGTCATTAATACAGAGGCACACACGTGTGGGGGAAGAGACAAGTCTCTCTGCAGCGCTACACTGCAGCCCAGCTTTCAGGCCAGCAACCGAGCTGCTCAAGCTCATTACATATTTTCATCTGTTTTTCAAGTAAACTACAGGCTGTTATTTTGGAAAGCATTTTCTTGCCAGTCCTATGCCTGAATTATCCGTGCTTGGATTCGTTTTTACAATGGAAGCCGTTCCAAATTGTTTTTTTGGCTGGGATTTGTGTCTCATACCCAGATAAGATTCTTGGCATTATTGTGAACAGCTTAGTTATATTAAAGTTCCAGTCATATAGAGGCCCTTCAAATAAAAAGCGCAGCATAATTTGAAACCTATAGATGAAACCTTTTGGCAAATGAGGCAGAAAAGCAGCTCCAGGACATTTTTAAGGTCTATCAATGGACTGGCATAGCATCTGGGGAGAATTGTCGCAATTTGCACCTAGTGGTATTGGGACAGGCTCTGAATCTGAGCAGTCTTACTGAGAGTGAGGGAGGTCTTTCAATGGCGATCTAATTTCTTTAACATGCTACATTTTTTATGTACCTTCAAAATAAAAATAGTCAAACATTCCCCACACTGTTTAGATATGCCAGTAATTTAAATGTTTGCCTTAAATATATATAAGAAATCAAACATAATGGGGTGTACTGTTTGTGTAAAATAATCACTGCCCGGTCGATGCATGCATAAGGCAACATTAGCATGCATAAGGCAAAAGATAAAAAGAATAATAAAAACCAACATTTTGTCCTGTAACATAAAAACAGAAAAATCCTCAGTCCTGAAGACTTTCACATAGTGGAAAATGTTCTGACTGTTACAAAGCACTGGCACTGGAGACTCCTTCCATTAATGTCAAATAAACATTGAAAATACATTATATTAATGAGATTGTTAAAATAAAATCTTTAAAATCTTTTGCCATTTGTGTACAGTTTAACCTGAGTACAACTGTGGACTACTACGGGTGCACAGTTTTCCTGTTGATGCAGTACAGTAGATGCCATGACACAATCCCACATATGAATTAATTAAATAAATTGTTAAATACATCGTGGCACTCCAGGTATCTCTTAATGAGACAGAACATCTTCAGGACAACCCAAGCATTCCTGATAAATGTTTTCTCAGACTTGGTCTAGGACACATAATTTAATGCTTTTTTTTTAACACATCAGAAACTTTTTGAGAGGTGTGTTAAAGCTTCGGAAACACTAAAATGTGTGTATTTCAAGAGCAGGATTGGAAGACGCTGAATAAAAATGAAAAGTAAAGGCAGATATTCTCTTGTGCAACATCATATCATGAAACCAAGCTAGGAGCTTAGGGACTTACTGTAACAAGCCCAATATGTACTGAGCCCACGCTAGGCCCCTGGCATTACATCTGGCATGACTTGTTTTTCTTTCGATCTGAGCCTTACATACACTCTATGATGGAGCTTCCATCCGAGCCCCATCACTCAGGAAAACTCCCAGCATGAAGCAGGCCCTGGTGTTTTCAGAGCCTGCCAAGCCTGGGGCCGGCGATCGCTCTTCTCATGCAGACGTCTCTCTCTCTCTCTCTCTCTCTCTGTTCAGCAGGAGCAGCACTGCTTACTCTAGAACAGCTTCATGATTTATGGACAGCTTCCAAGAACCACTTCTCCTGTGCAATCGAGACCAAATGACTTATTGTGTGTGATGTGATTTTTTTTATTGCCTTCTCACATAGAGCTGTGCCGCATCTGAGGGCAGTATGAAGTTATATAGATTAACTCTAACACTTGTGGCTAAGATGTGTGTGGACGATGGTAAATAAAAACGTCAAGATGAAGAGTGGTTCGAGCTCTGTTGCTATATATTTGCACAAACATGAGGTGTTTGACATTTTCTTTTTTTGTCCTATGTATTGTCATACATTGTGTAATTACTCTATCTAATAACAGAATAATCACATTCGCTCACATCAGAGTGCTTCTGAACTCTTGAATCTGATAAGAAGGTGTTGATTATGTTATTGTACTTATACAGCAAACCACATGGGATCAAGCAAATCACACAGACTTATTATTGCAATTGCTAACTCTAATAATTGAAAATAACAATAAATTAATTTTTTAAAAAGTGTTATTAAAAGAAAGAAAAATGTTTACTCGGTGATATTTCTGTAAGGAAATATTTATTTTCCCATTATAGAAAGAATCTCCATTTATTAGTGCTTTGTCATTTTCCACTACAGGAATTGTCAAGACAGAGGACAGAACAGCTGGTTATTGGTATTATGTATATGTTGTTCTTTAACAAAAAAAAAAAAAAGCTCTAATCATTGACAAATTGCTGCATTATAAACGAAAGTAAACAATTTGGAATGCAGATTAATTGGAAAGTAACACCACACCATTATTTATAATTTTATTGCGTTTTAGTGGTGGAGCGGCTTATTAATTATTAATTATTAATATTTATTCATGGTTACACTAATACCTCACACCTCCAGGGCTAGGGAGGGTGTTTGTGTCGATTTTGCATGTTCTCCTTGTGCTTGGTGGGTTTGTGTTGTGGACTGATTGGTCTTTCCAAATTGCCTGTAGTGTATGATTGGTTGTGAGACCAGTGCTTGTTGGCATCCCTTCCACCTTGTGCCCTGAGCTCCCTGGGATAAGCTGTATGGAGCATGGATAGATTTGTGTTTATTCGATACATAAACAGCTCCTATTTTCATTTACATAGTAGTAAACACCAGCTTCATCTGTGATATCGTTAATAATGTCAATTAATTCAGTTTTTTCCTTTTATTATTTTTTCTTTTAAAAAGAAAGTTACATTAAATGATCTGGAAAATCATATCTAAACAACAGGTTATTACTTTAGCCATAGGAGCTAAAAAAAAATCCTTTACTACTAAAACATCTACAAATTATTATTAAAGAAAACCAAACAAATTGCCATGGTAACAAGAAACCAGAAAATTAGAATTTGTCCTAAACAGACAGGTGCGAAGACTCCTTGCATAAATATAAATACTGTATAAATACATACTTCTTTTTTTTCTTAATAAGGTTTATTGAATTAATTATGAAGCATCATTCTTTGTAAAAACCTTTTATAAAAAAATATTATTTAAACCTGTTGATTAAGGTCTTTCAAGTATCACAGTTCCTGAAGTTCCTGTGAATTAAGAATTTTCTTGCACAGCCTAGACATTTTGGTTGTAATAATTCACCAACAAAAACATTGAAAATTGAGATCAAACAGATCCCTTCAGTTTGTTTGTGGGTTAAGTCAGACCCACAAACAAACTGAAGGGATGGATGAGTTGTTATGGATGAGTCAGACATTAAGCCTTGATGTGTAGTGTGCTCATGAATAGCGAGATGAGGCTGCACTACTGTGCCTGCTGAGATAATGATGTTTACTAATGCCATGACAAACAGATGCAATAAACACACAATTAATTATCAGAAGCAAGCAAACTCAACATCTGCCAAAATTTGGTCTGACGTCCGTGCATGTGCCAACAAATTAGAGGCCAGCAAAAATGACTCATTCTCCTTATCAGTATTTTATGCCTGCTCTTAATGGGATTTAAAATGTCATGGTCCAGCTGACACATCGAATGTTGAACTTTAACATCAAGATTTGTTAGCTCTGTTATTGCTGCACCATTCAACTTGATTACATTAACATAATAACTATCAAACTTTAAAATTGTTATTGAATTAAAACGATCAGCTCCACCTGATTAATAAAGCCCATAAAAGCTTTCCATAAATTTTATCATTAGCTTCACTGAAGTAATGTCCCATATCAGATAAAAAGAGATGGGTGACCCCTCCCCCTGTAATCAGCATCCAACAGGGCTCCCAGCAGGGACTCTGTCTGTCTTCTAAAGCCTGGATTTAAAGCCCCAATCCTCTTCATTTGCACCACCTTACTGGCTTATTGGCCTACAAGGACCCTTGCAGCTTCTGCCCCCACTGTGAAAAGACATGTAACTTTAATATGCCAAGTTTTTTCTTTACTTTTGATATGTAACACGTAAAGGACTGTAATAATGAAAAAAAAACCCATATAAAATGTAAATTTAAAATGTTGATTTTTTTCAACTATATTTGTTATGTATCTCTTTATGTTGACAAGAAGGCAAACAATTAGGAGGTGTAGAATAAACTAAATGAGTGTGTGAATATGAAAGTACATTATAATGGACTGGTATCCAATGCAGGGTGTATTCCTGGTGTTTCTGGTATAGGCTCCAGGTTCACTGCACCCCTGCTGAGCATAAAGTGCTTACTGAAGATGAAGGAATCAATGCAACATATATTTTTTCTTTTATTCTGTATTGACCAATTTTTTTTTTTTATCTAACCTGCCTTTATTACAGAAACAGATTTCAAAAGACACCACTACTGAAAAACATGAAAAATGAACAGACACACTTGGAGCTAAATAAGGCAATATACTGTTTCATTTTTTTTGTACAGCTAAAAGCAATACTCACAATTCAGTCACATTTCAAACATGTAACCCTTTAAAGCACATTCTGTCTCAGTGATGAACGTAGTGTGATGATGGAGACAGCGACCTATCCTTTGATGATAAAATGTGTGTCTTGAACCTCCACGTACATGTAATCTCTACAGACTGGACAGTGACATATCACCCTGTCACAATCTCAAGAACTAATGGTGGGATGTGTTCATTTTCTTATCACATATATTGATGTGATTGGGTGACCCTTTGGCCATCTGAGGACAATCTACTTTGTATCCCCCATAGGACTTTGAAGTTTACTTCCCTCTGTAGAAATTTATCGCTGGTAAGAAGAGCTGACAAAAACAGAAAACCCTCATCAATAATTGGAAAAAAATTTATAATGCAAAACATAGGTGATTTTGTGTGTGGTTTTATGGTCAGTTGTGGCAGTAGTTTATTCATGAATAGGTCATTTTTCCATTAAAAAGTGCTCCCCAAAGTTCCTTGACATTTGAACTTGACTAATGAGGCATTCAAAGTCAGTATCCCAACACATACCACTGGTTTAGACTTGGGAAGGTATAAATATTACGATACACTAAATATATATATATATATATATATATATATATATATATATATATATATATATATATATAGCTTAGAAACTATAAAAAAAGTGATTAGAGGAATGCATATTGTCATCTACTTGTAGACTGTAACCTGGATTACAATCACCTCATTAATCTCCATAGAGGGAGGAGAATAGCACTGTTACGAGATAGGATTAGCCAGATAAATCAGCCCAAATGGAAATGAATAAGCTGAAGAACTCCATCTAACTATACTTAACTTTATTTATTTATTTATTTATTCATTCATTCATTCATTCATTCACAGTATTTTATTTATGTTGTTAATTAGTTAATTAATTAGTGAAGTATGAAGAATCAACCCAATCAAACAACAAGAACAAGCTAATTATCCGAGAATGGACTCATACTGAGAATAATTTAATTAACTTATTATTATTATTATTTTTATTATATATTTTTTTAATTCTGAATTCCATTTAAAAAAACCTGTGAACTCCATATGAACATATTTTTTTTAAAAAGATTTGAAAACGTAAACTAGGATCGGGCTTATGGCATTTCATCCAAAAATCATGTGTATCTTCTGTACCCAACTCCTGGATTTTTGTATCTGCTTGTTTATTTTCTAAAGTCACTGAGTAAAGAGATAAGATCTCTGGATTCCTCTTGTGTGTCTCCGTTCCCTGCTCAGAGTCACAATCAGCTGTTGACAGACAGCAGAGCCCAGTGTGATGCCCACAACCCTCTCGGGTGACACTGTTGCTCTAACAGATCTGCTTTAAAGAGGTATGTGTCACAGAAGCTGGCATCATGGAGCACAACAAACAGCAGCCTGCTGACAGCCACTGTGCGCCTTTAATCAGGCGAGGGGAGAGGAGGGGAGACTCAACTCACTCTGATTAGACAGGCTTCTTTGTTCAGATGATTAGAGAAGTTTAGGGGCTTGGGTTTATTCCCACACTAGTCCAGAGGGAATCTGCCACGGATGCTACTCTCTTCCAGGCACCATGCATTCAGCAAACATAACTGACACTATATGGCATTCTCTTTTCGTATGTAAAATATGGGATCATACTGTAATAATGCTGTTGATTGTGTACACGAAGGTTCCTTGCATCAGTTAGTAGCATTTATTAAAAACTTTTCATGTAGAAAGATTGGTGGAAAAATTCTGGTTATCATCAAGAACTGTGTCAAAAACTGTTTAACCCCAGCCAATGTACATACAGTACATCAGTGTCTTTACAGAATATTTTTTCTTAGGCCGGGCTTATTAAGTAGGATTTGAAAAGTCAGCTTTTCAGGTGCCTTGGGCTCCATCCTTTCACTGTATACTCTACACCATTCTTGCAGATCATTCTTTACACTGGTGGGTCTTCTTTTCTTTTTCTGACTTATATCGGCATCAGATTAAAGGCCTTCCCATAGTTATACTGGCGGTGGAACCCCTGACCTCTTATAAGCAATTCAGTGCCTTAACTGCCACTGCCCAGTTGGTTTACAAATACATAGCATGCAGGAGATTGTAGGAGATCGCCCTCTGTTGGTAAGCAGGCAACAATGTGAAAGCAGTATCCATGGCACCCTACTCCTAATAGTACTAATATTATATGGGAATACCAGTAAGCACATGTTAATGCTAAAAATACTTTATGAATAATTATACAGTTTTTGTTTTGTAATGAATAATTAATACACTCATTCTCATGCCTTTCATGGCCTCTTTTTATTTCTGAACCCTAAACTGGAGAAACAGGTTCTAACAGTGACAGGAAGAAGTTTTGACTGGGTAGAACCTGCATCACCTGTACGTACATCCTTCCTCCTGCACCAGTTTTCAATAGTCACCTATCAAAGGGATCTGCATTAAAAGGACACAACAACGAATTTAGTGGGTGTAGTCAAGAAGTCACTGTTCGTGAAAAGAAAACACTCTACATAGAAAAAGTGTAGCTACAGCTGGATAGGAATAACTCCAGTAGAAGGAGAGGCTTGAGGAAGTGTTTGAAGTGTAAACAAAAAAAGGAGAAAACTTATCCTCATGGCCAATCAAGTTTGACTACAATCCACCAGGCCTACTGTCGGTTAGGGATCCATAAAACAGTTTCATAGTTTGTTCTCGTGCTTTACACATGCAACATTGTGGCAATGTTTATTGCTTGTTAAGGTATTGCTTGTAAATGGTTTTATTAGGGTTTTCAGTTTGACTGAAAAAAACAACAACAAAAAAAATTACAATGATCAAGTATAATACATGTAATAAAAACCCAACAAGCAATTTAAATTTAACAGCTATAACACTATGATCACCCTCCTAATATTGAGGAGACCTCCTTTTGCCTTCAAAACAGCAGTGCACTGTATGTTCTGACAGCTTTCTATGGGAACAAGTAATAACCTTTTTAGCAATTCGAGCTACAGTAGCTCTTCTATTGGCTCAGCCTACACGGGCCAGCCTTCACTCCTCATATACATCAATAAGTCTCGGTCACCCATGACCCTGTCGGCGGTTCACTGTTTTTTCTTCCTTGGACCACTTTTCATAGGACCTGACCACCGCAGACCAAGATTTTTTTATCTGTGAAGTTGATGTGTTGAAAACAGATACAAATTAGCAACATGAGGATTTGAATGACTTTGACAAGGGACAAATTGTGATGTCTGGACTTGAAAAACTAATCAGATTTTAACGCTAAGCAAAATCACAAGTGATGTGGCCTACAGCCAATCTGTACAAATGCATGAGAATATGGTTAGATTCAATCTTCATTTCAATATCTTATATTTATTTATACAAGATATAAGACATATTTATTATCTCTAAATGTTTAGTAACTAAGCTACAACAAACACAGTAGTAATCAAGCAGGACCACTTTTACCAGAGGAACTCATTCAGTGTTGATTAATTCTCTCTACTTCTCTCCCATCTTACTTGATTAGTTTTTCATGAATGAGTACTGCTTTGATTTAAACTCAGCCAAAAATAACATAGTGCACAGAGAGGCACATTTAATTAGGAAAGAAACAGTTGAATCACTTTAACATCAGACAAATGAAGCGCTGAGTTAAGTAACTCGCCTTATGTTCTCAATCTAAGCCTTTTTTAATTTTGTTGCCAGAAGCAAAGGAACTCAAACAAGCTTCATTTAAGATGTGAGTCAGTCAATGTACAAGGCAAGAACTATTATGGTCAATAAATGGAGACAAATAAATCCAACACAAGACTTAAACATATACACTGGGGAAACTTATAAGGCACAAATAAAATCTTTTTTCTTTATTGTTTTTTTCTTTCCTTTTTGCATTTCCTGTAAGCTCTTGCAGAAGTTTCAGGTTATGCATGTACTCACATCTGGAAAATATAACTGAGAAATACTATGCAAATGCTTTTTTAGTTTGTTCTATGCACTGTGTTCAACTTCATACTTAAAAAACATATATGGTACTGTGCAACAGTCTTGAGCCAGCCCTCATTATTTCATCACTCACTCACTGCAGAGCTCTAGACCACTTTATCCTGTATTCAGGGTCGTGGGGGGTCTGGAGGAAACCCACCCAGCATGTGGAGAACATGCAAACTCCATACACACAGAGACGGTAATCGAGCCTGGCTGGGAATTAAACTTGGACTCGGAGGTGCAAGTGCTAACCACTACACCATCGTGCCACCTCATTATTTCATCATGAATGAAATTCTATCATATACATTAAATTAATTGTACATTAAAAAGAACTTGGAACAAATGTTTTACTGTGACAGGCTGCAAAGCGACAAAAGCTAAAATAAAAGAGTTGTTAATTTTAACTCATAATTTTTAGTTAATTTTAAATAATTGTATCAATTAATTAACCAAAAAACCTCAGCAGCAACCTCGTTTTCCCTATTGTCTGTTCCAACCACTCATTTAGCATCACCAACATACTAATCACCATCCTGATCATCTGTCAATGCTGCACCAAATCCTGCACCTGTTGATTATTGGTTCAGGTTTTATTTTTGTTGTATTTTTGACATTTGCTTCTCATGGAAGAGCAAATATGTTTGTGTGGAATGAATATGTTAATAAAAAGAAGAAAAAAAAAACACAGTAAAATACAGGTGAGTGAGTTAAAGCTACCAGCAGGTGGTGGTGTTTGAGTAAACCTAAAGCAAAGCAAGACACTTGAGCAGGAAGAGCGGATTTAATTTCATTCATGTTTATAGCTGGATGCATCCTAGAACGCCATATCTGAAATTAAAATTGCTACTAACAGGGCATCAGACATGCCAAAATGGTTTTAGTTCATATTTCTCTGGGAATATCATACGAAATTAAAAACATAATATATGATACGTACACTGTACACACACACACACACACACACCACATCCTTGCAACAAACAGGGACTTAAAAACTATTGTAAAGTAATTATTCTGTAATTTTAAAGAATATTGTAAAGATACAGTGCTGATCTCAAACTCAAATATGACACAATGTTTATTTTGGAAAGAGATGTATAAGCGTATTCTATGTGTTCTAGGCCAGTGTTTCCCAACCCTGGTTCTGGAGAACTTCGCTGGAGTTTTCGCTGCTCTACCACTCTCACTTTATTTAGAAAATAATGTTAATTAGCTGATTAGTTAAATTAGGACGGGAATTGGGAACAACTGATATAGGGTTGTCCCAATCACAAAACCACACATTATCTCTTATATGTACTGTAACTCACAGGTTACGTTAAGCATGCCTTCATTACATCACTGATGGTAGGACGAAACATATGAAAGAAAGAGTCTTTCTTTTTATTTGTGATCAGCCATCTATCTCCAGGCACTGCTATATTCTGCCAAGATTTGCAGTAGCAATTATGTGAACCCAGGCTTGAGGTGGGAATATACCCTAGATACAGTACTCACACTTTCACACACCCATTCATAGCTACAGGTAATTTAGGTTTAGTCCATGCTCAGGGTTTTTAAGCAACAAGACAACATGACCATAAGTGATGCATTTATTACTGTCTGATCTAATCTGAAGCATGCTTGTTATAAAACATTTTGTAATAGAATTCTCATTGTGATCCATTACACAGTGCAAAACAAGCATAAATTGATGGTATTGCTTAGATTTTTCTCCATCGCATTGATAAATATCTAACTGTAAAAAAAACAACATTGTTAAAAAAGCTTTACAGACTTAGATATTTATGGAAATAAATTGGAACATCAGTTTATCCCTGATGTGCAAGCTGAGGGCGGCTATTAATATGATCAATCACTTTTCTTGTAGTCCACATCCAAAAAGGATATATTTGATTTAATACTAAAACTAATATTTTGTTTCTATTCCTATATACATACCAGTTTGCAATATTATTCTTTTTAACCTAGACTGTCTTACCCCATCCTTTAGGGAGGTGTCGCTCCTCATGCTGTTTCATTAGGTTCCATTAAATGCTGCCTGATGAAGTGAGATGTGTTCCGAGATACCTGCCAAAACCTTCATGTGTAGTGTCCCAAGAGCCCTGGTCTTCATGGACTCACCTTCCCAAACATCAGCTAATCAGCATTCAGCACACTGTCTGCTGCAGTCGGCTTATCAATGTGCGTGCACCTCTGTTTATAAGCCTTCATCTATAATTCAAGGCCACTTGCAATATTGATCAATATAATTGTGGATATGACATGGTGCATCAGGTTTGCATTCATGTGTTTAAATGTGGTTCGTACGAATTCCACTTCACTTATTTACAATACACAAAATATGTTGGAAAACCAATTGTTTTAGAAAGGAATGGAAAATTGAGTTTTAAGCACACCTGGGGCCTGACAGCTCTCTTTACTTTTGTTACATGTGCTGCTTGGGATAAGCCTTTCTGTCTTTTGCAGCAAGCAAACAAACAAAAAAAATCTATATAAGGTCTCATTTTTGACATTTACAATACATGTGTGTATACATGCACAAAACATTTAATCACAATGTAACTTTTTTTTTTTTGTATTCCCAAAGGAGTTCTGCCCACTGTGAAGTGTTTGATCTGCCTGCAATAGAATAAGAAGAATAAGTGTTTTAGACTTAGGTTAGGTTAGGCTGCCCATACATTTTGGTAAATCCCATCTTCTGAATTATGATTGGTTACAATAATTTAGTCTCATCTGTGATTGGTTAAATGTCTTACTAGATGGACAATAGTGAGTCAGTCAGTGCTTATTCCTCAGCCAGAGAGCCAGTGGATTAAAAGTCAAGACAGAAGAATTAGCTCATCATGTCATCTAATGTTACCCCTACAGTATCTGGTCCAAACTTGTGAAAGAATATGTTTATTCCACCATTACAGTGAGTGTATTACTGTATTTATCTATTTAATGGATTATCAAAGGCTTACACCACCCCTCACATTACGAATAAAAATACATTCTAGTCTGGCTGAATTGCCTCAAGGTGTTCTGATATTGGTCAGCTATTTAAATTTTTTGTTCTTATTGTGCTATTATTTTGATTATTAGTGTATTATTAGTGTCCATGTAAATGCACCTATTGACGAAAGTGATTACCCAAAGTGAAAAGATTAGAAAAATTCCAATTGGAGCTTTTCCTGTACAATGATGCACTTTGCTAACTTCTTAATAAGACACTAATAATACTTAATAAGACACTCACTCACTCACTCATCGTCTATACCACTTTATCCTGTATGCGGGGCAGTATCCCAGGATACTTAGGCCACGAGTCGGAGTACACCCTGGACAGGGTGCCAATCCATCGCAGGCCATCTTAATAACACCTCCTTGAGAAAATACGGCAAAAACTCTCTCTTTTTCTCAGGGTATGTAGGGTGCCAAGCAATTGCTGTGTGCACACACACACACACACACACACACTACAGGCAATCTGGTAGCACCAGTTAGCCTAATCTGCATGTCTTTGGAATGTGGGTGGACGAGGAGAACATGCGAACTCCCTGCACACAGACCCGAGGCGGGAATTGAACCCAGACCCTGGAAGTGTGAGGCGAAAATGCTTACCACTAATCCACCGTATTGACACTTTTAAGATTATAAATATTATTATTATTATTTTAGCAGCAGCAGTAGTAATAATATATTTCTTAAAAAAAGAACAGACAATAAATCCGTATGACTAATGTTTTTGTCATGCATTACAGACTTGGTACAAAATCATAGATGCTGCTGACGTGTGTGCGCATCTGTGAGTGTGAGAGATTTTGCCCCACATGATTCTTAATTTGCCATTGATGGGACTTCATTATATAATGCATTGTTTAACTTTAATAGTTTTGTTGTCAAGCTATGACATGCTGTGACACACTAATCAGCTAAGTAATAAAAGTCATTATTGCACAAAAGTACAAACAACAATGTTGTACGTTTAGTGTGCTTTTGACTTGAAACCAGTCAATCAACCATCCAACAAATAGAAATCAATAATGCTCCTGTCTGTGTGCATAAGTGTGTAATAGTGTGGTTAGTCAAACAATATTCCTACTGTACATTGCCATCAATGAGAATGAAACAACAACAACCTAATGAAATAATGCATTGCCCAATTCTAATAGTTTTGTTTGTCAAGGTATGACACATATGGGGATAAGTAATACATTTTTAAAACATTTGAGCATCTACAGTACTAATGCAACTCTTAGACTGCTGATCTTTTGAAATAAATAAATAATAAAGGGAAAAATCCATCCACTTTTCATGTATTTGAAAGCACTAAGATTTATGGTATGTGATTTATGAAAACTTGAAAACAAGTTTCCCTGTCTGATTTACTTTATATTTTCCCTATCTTTTGTGCGTGTGTATATAGAATGTATGACACATCTCAGTTAATCTAGAGTTATATTTGTAGAAAGTACTAACTTACTTTAAATGAGGTTTAATAGGTAGCAAATAAAAAAGTGATTTGCATTCTTTACATTCTTGAGGTTATTATGTCTGAGATATTTACTTTAGGGTTAAATCAATTGTGCTTTTTGTTAATGATTGTCCCGCTTGATGCTGTTGAGTGTTTACTCTCTGACTTTTTATGCATGAATGCACTGGCATTCTGGAAATTAGAGCCTGCTTGGCTGTTATTATTTAACTTTAATCCTGCTGCTAGACATTAACAAAAGAGTTGGACTAGTCATCATTTTTCTGTCCGGTGATTTCCTCTTCTGCATTTATTTCATTCTATTGGCAATATTCTGTCATCTCCGTCTTCCATGCATGATCTATAAAGCCAGTGTACAAAGATCTAAAGCCTCTCAGGTCTGACTACACAAACAGCGCAAATCCATCTGCACATACTGCACATTTATTCATTTTCATTGCTGAAAAGAGTCTATTTAATCATTCCGGAATGTTCAGGCTACTCATAATTGGTCACGAATATGGGTTCACCTCTCACCATTTGTGTTTTATAACTGGGTCTGGCTGAATAGGTCATTTATTGAACTGAATATGATCTTTTGTTGTTTGTCTCGCTAGATCCCCAGACACACACATAACCCACATACTCTTGCTGTTTCTGGGCCTGCTTGCCTACACTTTCATCAAACAGCAAGCAATCAGAATAAAATATCAAAAGTGGCCTGGAATGCGATTGACCTTTCTGGAAGATTCATGGCCGAGGCCTGCTCTCAGCTCCTACCATACCATTAACCTTATCTAGCAGGCTGATAATGGACTCCTAACTGCTGCCTTCCTTCTGCTTGCTGCCCACTGATACCATCCATTCTCTCTGTCTTTGGCTTCCTAGACAGGAGAATTGATTGAAGTTTCTACAGTGTTTCCTTTAGCCTTTGCTCTCTTTAAGGGCTCACAGCTGTAGTGAGCCAGTAGGGGGCGTTTGATTTAGACGTCCCTTTTGGATCTTTATTGAGCTTGTCCTGCTGTTCTTCTTCAATATAACAAATTGGTCGCTAGTTGCTTAAATCAGAAAAGACATTTGTACAGGCTGGAGATCAGGTGGCAGGGGTTTTTTGTTTCTGTATTTAATAAAACAGAACGATCAATTCCTTTCATATACTGTACAAGGCCCTATTTTCATTGTGGGAATAAAAACATTTAAAAAGTTTTCTGATTGAACGTGAGATCCATGTATACTGATAAAGCTGTAGATTACTCTACATAACGAATAAACAACACATTAAGCTAGGAAATAAAATAATTTAATAAATCGAAAGCTTACACACACAACGGAGCCAACATTTTTTCTCTCTCTTGTGCTGTGGAATTGTGGGTAATCGGCTTCCCTGCTGAGTCTTAGTGCTCGTCTCTTACTGGTATAATCAACATACGTGCACGCGTGTACTGTTTACTATAACTCTGAGACCACGTGTGTGTGTGTAAAACACATTTTATTTTGTGTTAGTAAGCACGTGTGTACAGTGCGTGTATTGTTTTAAAAACCCATTTTGTCTCTCCCTCTCTGTATCAGCCTGTTGTTTCACTTTACCTTTGAAAAGAATCGCGTGTGTGTTCGCGCGCGTGTAATTTACATCGCGCTTCTTCACTCACACCAACACATACACACACACACACAATCTCGCCTTTACAGACACCCTCCCACCCCCTTCTCCTCTTGGCTTCACACACACATACAGACGCACACTTTTTGCCTTACACAGAAACTCCGCTCTGTCGCGATTCTTTTCAAAGGTAAAGTGCAGGTTCATTTGTTGTTGCTTTTTTTTTACTTTACAGCTGTGATTCAATTGTTATGCACTCATGTGAGTGTGACTAGCGATGTTCCTTGGTAATTTTTCAGATAAAACACTCTCCATTAATGTGTGTGTGTGTGTGTGCATGCACATTACACACACACACAGCGCCTGCGCGCGTAAAAGTTTACTTTTTCAAAAGGCAAAGTGCAGGTTAATTTGTTTTATTTTTACTTTATATTTTGTATTAATTATTTTTATGTATTTGGGCTGTAGAATGAATAATTTGATTTTCAATTATTTTTTATGGGAAAATTAAATTTGGTTTATGAGTGTTTTGAAATACGAGCACACTTCTGGAACAAATTATGCCCGTAATCCAAAGTTTCACTGTATTTAATTTTTAATCAAATTTGAATTTACAACCACAGAAAGAAAAAAAATCTTCTTATTTGGTCTTGGTTTTGGTACATTGGTACAATATTCCATATTGCTTTATATACTGATTTTCTTTTTCATATTACAATGTATGCTGCATTACACGCACTGAATGCAATGCGGTTAATGGTAAAATGGTTTTACTAATAGTTGGATTAATTAACATAACAGAAAACAAGAGTTTGTTGAAAATAAAGAAAAACTTCCATATAATTTATAAAAATTAAGAAACACACAACAGTTATATAACTCTCCTGCTATTGCAGATTATGTCATCCTGTGATTAAAGATATTAAACGCCAATAAAGATGATAATCAGACTCTAATAACATGCTAAGTGAGGAAGAAACACAACAGACTCCTCACGAGGAATGCTCATTTAAGTCCCTTAATTTGTATAATAGACTTAACTAGCAGCGGCCGTATATGTTATCAATTATAAATTTATCTTCCATTTAAGGTCAGTTTCAAGCAAACACACTTCCATACGGTGGCCCAGAAGGGCAAATCATCTTTCCCGTATATGTGTGTGTTTTTTCCCTTGTAAGTGTGTTTTTTTTTTTTCTTGAAAATGTCCGCTTTTTCCCTTATAAATGTCGTTTTCTTTCCCTTGAAAATGTCCGCTTTTTCCCTTATAAATGTCGTTTTTTTTTTTCATTGAAAATGTGCAATTTTTCCCTTATAAATGTCGTTTTTTACCTTATAAATGTGTTTTTTTTTCTTGAAAATGTCCGCTTTTTCCCTTATAAATGTTTTTTTTCCCATTGAAAATGTCCGCTTTTTCCCTTATAAATGTCGTTTTTTACCTTATAAATGTGTTTTTTTTTCTTGAAAATGTCCGCTTTTCCCCTTATAAATGTCATTTCTTTCCCTTATAAATGTTTTTTTTCCCATTGAAAATGTGCGCTTTTTCCCGTGTAACTGTGCGCTTTTTCCCGTGTAAATGTCTGCTCTTTACCGTTTGTGCGCAACTACTTCTTTCCCGTGTGAGAACTCTTTCTCCAGTATTTTGCAAGCTAAAAGCTAAAGCTAATGCGCAAAGGACTATGGGAGTGGGGTCAAAACGCTACTGAACACGGAACCTTTCCGGATATCAGCTCCAGGACTCAACATCATGGAGTATACAGTGAATTATAGCGTGATAAAGTTATAATTTTCACTAAATTTTCAACTGCACACAATTACCAGGTAATGTTTAATATATAAAATTAATCAGATTTTTACTGTTTTAGGCACTAATGATAACTTTGTAGCAGTGTTAATACTATTGGAGTGTTTGGGGGAAATGCCGAGCCGAGTGTAAATGGCAGTGATTAAAAGGAATATTATCTCATTTAGACCATTAAACACTGATGTAAACCATCAGCTCCATGGCATCTCTGTAATATACATCCACATATGGATTTATAAGCAAGCTAATATCACTATGCTAACCGCTAGCGCTTAGCATGGGGAAACTAGCTTGTTTATTAATATATATTAGTTTAATAGTGTATTTGGACACCTATACGTGATGTAAACAGTTAGCTCTATTGTTTTTGTAAAATGCCTGTCCAAATATGGATCTATAAGCAAGCTAATATCACTATGCTAACCGCTAGCGCTTAGCATGGGGAAACTAGCTTGTTTATTAATATATATTAGTTTAATAGTGTATTTGGACACATATACGTGATGTAAACAGTTAGCTCTATTGTTTTTGTAAAATGCCTGTCCAAATATGAATCTATAAGCAAGCTAATATAATTATGCTAAGCGCTAGCTTACTAAAAGAGCTAAGATAGCAGCAACTATTGCTAATTATCCCTGAGCTGCTCCTGTTATGTGCTAAATGTTACAGATGGTTAACGAATTGTTGTATGTAGTTTATTGGAGCTCCTGAGTGCCATATAATGTATACTGCTGTATAATGTAGTGGTTTTATCATAGCTAGAGATCTTCTGAATAGTTAGTTATGTGCTTACACAATGTATGTAACAGTCAAGAAAAGGGGCTTTTGTTCAGGTTCTATCTATTCTAGTCATTAAAGTCATTAAATATATGTTTATACTCCTTATAATATGTATGATTGTGTGTTTTTCTTCTCACAGTGAACTGTGTGTAAATCATCAACTGCCTGTGTGTCAGCTGATTTCTACACCAGCTTTACATCCTGAGCAGAAGGTGAGTGCTCTGAAGTATTTACCTCTCTTTTCAAGAACACCACTGAGCACATCTTAATCAGGGGACAGGGACACATTTCTCTTCATGAACATGTGTGTGTTAATGAATGGTGAAGATGGGGCCAAATTTTGCAGCAATCCTTAATAGCAAAACCAAATAATTGGTTTTAATACACAGCATTACTAAAAGCTTGCATTCTATGAAATTTTGTGTGCGTGCCTGCCTGCGTGTGTCAAACTGATGTCATATGATGTCAAACATCATGAAGTGATATTAACTTGCTTATAAACCCATATGTGGATGTATATTACAGAGATGCCATGGAGCTGCATAGTAACACCATGAAGTCTTTTTACTAGACGCTTATAATAACTTGTCTTTATTTCTCCCCTGTTGTAGATTGTCGTGGAGAGGACGGACCCTTGATGCGCTGCCTTTTTGCACCAACAATACATACATGTATTTTATTAATTTGTAAATAAAGTCTTTAATATAATTTTATAGTTGAGTATTTATTTCTAGTTTGCTTATTATTTAGCAAAACAGTTAAAGTGCATGTAAAGCATTGCTGCAAATGACACTGAATAGAATCAGATGTTACTCCACTCTGTGTGAGGGTACAGGGTTATATACAGTATGTGATTTTAGCATCAATAATGTTTTTCTACTAACTAAAGCATGCTGCCTTGGAGATATTAGTGACATCTCTCTTTCAGTTCGAACAACATATTCCATAATATTTATGAATACATTAATCCCATATGTTCAGCAGTTAAAACAGAGGTTCTTAAACATTTTACAGCGAAGGACTCCTTCAACTGTAAAACAAACACCTCTGCATACATTTACTTATAGTGCATTTCCAAAATTACATTTTAATGTTATTCAAAAAGTAAAACCTTTTGTTTTCATTTAAATGATTAATGATTAAATGATCCATGAAAATCAAAAATCTAGTATGTCAAAATATTAGAATATTTCACTTCGATCATGGGGAAGACTGCTGACCTAACAAGTTGTCCAGAAGATGATCATCTACACCTTCCAGAAGGAGTGTAGGCCCTCAAGGTCAAACTTTACCACCAACTATTTCACTGACCATGTTGTTGCTTGATTTGCCAGCCATCTCACCTGACCTTAGGTTTCATGGGAAAGATGAGCTGAAATCTGAGATAAATTTCAAGCTGAATGCTTCAAGTGTGATCTGCAAACATAACCAGGGTGTCATGTTTAACAGCTTAATGCAATGGGTTACATAAAAACACCAACTATTTGAAAATATGTAGGCTTATGAATAGTGGCAACGTATATCTACTGTATGTACAGTGAATGTATGTTCAAGAATAAGAGTATCATAAATTGACCAATAATTAAAATACACATGTAAACAATGAGTCTGTCATTTGAAATGCCGTTTATCCAAAAAAATTAGAATATTGTGCAAAAGTGTTTAAGTTTTAAAATTATTGGGGGGGAAACACATTCACAAGGGAAACGTCATACACATAGAAAAAAAAATCATAGAGCACAATAAAAAAATTATATATTCACAAGGAAAAAAATTATAAATTTACAAGGGAAAATAATGCACTTACAAGGGAAAAATAATGCACTTACAAGGGAAAAATAATGCACTAACAAGGGAAAAATAATACATTCACAACGGAAAATGTATATACTTATAGGTGAAAAATAATACATTTACAAGGGAAAAATTATATACCTACAAGGGAAAAATTCCCCCTCGATAATACATGCTGTTTCCCTTGTAAATGTGTTTTTTTCCCTTGTAAGTGTGTGCTTTTTCCCTTGAAAATGTATGCTTTTTCCATTATAAATGTCATTTTTCCCCTTGAAATGTATGCTTTTTCCCTTATAATTGTGCGTTTTTTCTCTTATAAATGTGTGCTTTTTCCCTTATAATTGTGCTTTTTTTCTCTTATAAATGTGTGCTTTTCCCCTTATAATTGTGCTTTTCTACCCTTGTAAATGTCCTTTTTTCCCTTAAAAATGTGTGCTTTGTTCCTTATAAATGTGCTTTTTTGCCCTTGTAAATGTCCTTTTTTACCCTAAAAATGTATGCTTTTTTTTCTTATGTGTTTTTTACCCTTGTATATGTGTGCTTTTTCACGTGTACTTATATTACCTTTTCACCTTGAAAATGTGTACTTTTTCCCATGTAAATATATTATTTTTCCCTGGTGAATATAGTATTTTTCCCTTGTAAGTGCATTATTTTTCCCTTGTAAGTGCATTATTTTCCCTTGTAAATTTATAATTTTTTTCCTTGTGAATATATAATTTTTTTATTGTGCTCTATGATTTTTTTTTCTATGTGTATGACGTTTCCCTTGTGAATGTGTTCCCCCCCCAATAATTTTAAAACTTAAACACTTTTGCACAATATTCTAATTTTTTTAGATAAACGGCATTTCAAATGACAGACTCATTGTTTACATGTGTATTTTAATTATTGGTCAATTTATGATACTCTTATTCTTGAACATACATTCACTGTACATACAGTAGATATACGTTGCCACTATTCATAAGCCTACATATTTTCAAATAGTTGGTGTTTTTATGTAACCCATTGCATTAAGCTGTTAAACATGACACCCTGGTTATGTTTGCAGATCACACTTGAAGCATTCAGCTTGAAATTTATCTCAGATTTCAGCTCATCTTTCCCATGAAACCTAAGGTCAGGTGAGATGGCTGGCAAATCAAGCAACAACATGGTCAGTGAAATAGTTGGTGGTAAAGTTTGACCTTGAGGGCCTACACTCCTTCTGGAAGGTGTAGATGATCATCTTCTGGACAACTTGTTAGGTCAGCAGTCTTCCCCATGATCGAAGTGAAATATTCTAATATTTTGACATACTAGATTTTTGATTTTCATGGATCATTTAATCATTAATCATTTAAATGAAAACAAAAGGTTTTACTTTTTGAATAACATTAAAATGTAATTTTGGAAATGCACTATAAGTAAATGTATGCAGAGGTGTTTGTTTTACAGTTGAAGGAGTCCTTCGCTGTAAAATGTTTAAGAACCTCTGTTTTAACTGCTGAACATATGGGATTAATGTATTCATAAATATTATGGAATATGTTGTTCGAACTGAAAGAGAGATGTCACTAATATCTCCAAGGCAGCATGCTTTAGTTAGTAGAAAAACATTATTGATGCTAAAATCACATACTGTATATAAGCCTGTACCCTCACACAGAGTGGAGTAACATCTGATTCTATTTAGTGTCATTTGCAGCAATGCTTTACATGCACTTTAACTGTTTTGCTAAATAATAAGCAAACTAGAAATAAATACTCAACTATAAAATTATATTAAAGACTTTATTTACAAATTAATAAAATACATGTATGTATTGTTGGTGCAAAAAGGCAGAGCATCAAGGGTCCGTCCTCTCCACGACAATCTACAACAGGGGAGAAATAAAGACAAGTTATTATAAGTGTCTAGTAAAAAGACTTCATGGTGTTACTATGCAGCTCCATGGCATCTCTGTAATATACATCCACATATGGGTTTATAAGCAAGTTAATATCACTTCATGATGTTTGACATCATATGACATCAGTTTGACACACGCAGGCAGGCACGCACACAAAATTTCATAGAATGCAAGCTTTTAGTAATGCTGTGTATTAAAACCAATTATTTGGTTTTGCTATTAAGGATTGCTGCAAAATTTGGCCCCATCTTCACCATTCATTAACACACACATGTTCATGAAGAGAAATGTGTCCCTGTCCCCTGATTAAGATGTGCTCAGTGGTGTTCTTGAAAAGAGAGGTAAATACTTCAGAAAACTCACCTTCTGCTCAGGATGTAAAGCTGGTGTAGAAATCAGCTGATACACAGGCAGTTGATGATTTACACACAGTTCACTGTGAGAAGAAAAACACACAATCATACATATTATAAGGAGTATAAACATATATTTAATGACTTTAATGACTAGAATAGATAGAACCTGAACAAAAGCCCCTTTTCTTGACTGTTACATACATTGTGTAAGCACATAACTAACTATTCAGAAGATCTCTAGCTATGATAAAACCACTACATTATACAGCAGTATACATTATATGGCACTCAGGAGCTCCAATAAACTACATACAACAATTCGTTAACCATCTGTAACATTTAGCACATAACAGGAGCAGCTCAGGGATAATTAGCAATAGTTGCTGCTATCTTAGCTCTTTTAGTAAGCTAGCGCTTAGCATAATTATATTAGCTTGCTTATAGATTCATATTTGGACAGGCATTTTACAAAGACAATAGAGCTAACTGTTTACATCACGTATATGTGTCCAAATACACTATTAAACTAATATATATTAATAAACAAGCTAGTTTCCCCATGCTAAGCGCTAGCGGTTAGCATAGTGATATTAGCTTGCTTATAGATCCATATTTGGACAGGCATTTTACAAAAACAATAGAGCTAACTGTTTACATCACGTATAGGTGTCCAAATACACTATTAAACTAATATATATTAATAAACAAGCTAGTTTCCCCATGCTAAGCGCTAGCGGTTAGCATAGTGATATTAGCTTGCTTATAAATCCATATGTGGATGTATATTACAGAGATGCCATGGAGCTGATGGTTTACATCAGTGTTTAATGGTCTAAATGAGATAATATTCCTTTTAATCACTGCCATTTACACTCGGCTCGGCATTTCCCCCAAACACTCCAATAGTATTAACACTGCTACAAAGTTATCATTAGTGCCTAAAACAGTAAAAATCTGATTAATTTTTATATATTAAACATTACCTGGTAATTGTGTGCAGTTGAAAATTTAGTGAAAATTATAACTTTATCACGCTATAATTCACTGTATACTCCATGATGTTGAGTCCTGGAGCTGATATCCGGAAACGTTCCGTGTTCAGTTGCGTTTTGACCCCACTCCCATAGTCCTTTGCGCATTAGCTTTAGCTTTTAGCTTGCAAAATACTGGAGAAAGAGTTCTCACACGGGAAAGAAGTAGTTGCGCACAAACGGTAAAGAGCAGACATTTACACGGGAAAAAGCGCACATTTTCAATGGAAAAAAAAACATTTATAAGGGAAAAAAATGACATTTATAAGGGAAAAAGCGGACATTTTCAAGAAAAAAAAAACACATTTATAAGGTAAAAAACGACATTTATAATGGAAAAATTGCACATTTTCAATGAAAAAAAAAACACATTTATAAGGGAAAAAACGACATTTATAAGGGAAAAAGCGGACATTTTCAAGGGAAAGAAAACGACATTTATAAGGGAAAAAACGACATTTATAAGGGAAAAAGCGGACATTTTCAAGGGAAAGAAAACGACATTTATAAGGGAAAAAGCGGACATTTTCAAGGAAAAAAAAAACACAATTACAAGGGAAAAAACACACATATACGGGAAAGATGATTTGCCCTTCTGGGCCACCGTACTTCCACTTGCCTGTTCAACTGGCTTATATATTTTTCCACAAGTGTAATAATTTTATATGAAACAAACAACACTTATGTTGGGGGAATTAGAGAAACTTCAAGAAATTAGCAGTCATGGTTATGAAAAAAAGTTAAAAGGGCCTAAAAACTAATTGTGTTGTACTAATTTCTAAAAACTAATAATAATAATAATAATAATAATAATAATAATAATAAGCGAATCCCCACAGATTTTATATGTAGTTAAAATGTAAAACAACATTCAGAAATCTAATGGAAAAATAAGGTCAGGATATTGACTTTGACTAATTTCAATTCAGTCTAAGCTAATAAGTCAGGATAACAGTTGAGTTATTATTTTTTTTTATCAACATTCCGATACAAATTTAATTTAAGCAATTTCCCTCCGAGATTAACAAAGTTTTTTGAATCTTGAAATTGGAGTTCACCATTGACTTTATTGCCACTGTACATGTTTCTTAGGTCCTGTGGCTACAAACAGGCCAAAATCACACCTTCACTTCCATGCTTGAAGGCAGGATGAGGTGTTTGTGGCAATACATGTTTTTAACAGACATGGCACTGTACATGATGAACAGACTTTTCCACTTTGGTCTCATCAGTCCAAAGTATAATCTTTCGGACCTTTGGTAGCTATAACTTTGAAAATCTAGGTTATGCTCCATATTTCTTATTAGGAAAGAAGGCCTACCTTTGTGAAAGCTATACTAGATCAGTGTAACAAGCTTACAGAGGCCTGCCGGTTACAAGTTGTAACTCTATTCATTATGTCTCTGCTTACCATGTATACACAATGCATCTTAGTATAGAATGATGAATTCAAATGGTCAAAAGATAGCCTTATAACCCTTTTGAAAATGATAAGCAGATGCTTCTCTAAGATCATGGAAGATTTATTTTGTTCTTGGCATGATGGAGACACACCCAAGTGTTCTAGAACACCAAACTGTCAAAGGTTGTGCTTTTATAGTGGTAATGACACTATAGAATCCTGTGTATTTCTTTAGTAACACATGGACGCTAATTGCTCTATTAGTAATTGTGGAAGTAAGGAGTGTGCTTATTGTCCTCCAACTGACTTATAAATGTTGTAAGACATGGCGGTCAGCCTTTCTGGAATAGTTCTTGCAAGAACAGTATTGTCAAGCTCATTTTCAAAACCTTTATCAAGCACCATAATGAAACTGACTCTCATGAAGCCTTACCCAGGATGGGCAGACCAAAACTAACCTCTGCTGCAGAGAAGAAGTTCATTTAGAGTTACCAGCCTCAGAAATCACCAATTAACAGCGCCTCAGATTAGAGCCGTTATGAAGGCTAACGGATCATGAGTAGCAGATACATATCAATATTAAGTGTTCAAAGGAGATTATTGCATATTTTGGATACTGTCAGCATTGTTTTACAGTGTAGAAAAAGAAAAAAATAGGAATCAAGAATGACAATGAAGTTAGAAAGTGATCTCAAACTTTTAAACAGTGGTGTACATTTACACATATATATACACAGTGGAACCTTGGATTGTGAGTAACTGGGTCTGCGAGCATTTTGCTTATTAAAATTTTAAAATAAATTTTAACTTAATAAATGAACGAGGTATTGATATATACGAGTAGTACTCATGCACTTTTTTTACCAAGCGACACGTCACAACTAAGCCAGTGGTTTTTATAGGATTATTGGTAATCGTCTCCCATGCTCAGTCTCAGTGCGCATGCGTCACTCATATAGTCAACATCCGTGTGAGTATGTACTGTTTATTATAACATTGTGGCCATGCTTGTATGTGTTCATGTAAAGCAAAAGCAAGCATCATTAGATAAGCTCCTTGCTGAAAATCCAGTTTACAGAATCTCTCTCTGTCAGAGATTCCATTAGTGTGTGCATGCCTTAGCGTCATTAGGAAGGTTCCATTTAAAGAAGTTTACCGGCAGATCAGTGTTTCCGTTAAAGTGTGTGTGTGTGTGTGTGTGTGTGTGTGTGTGAAAGTCATCCTACACAGTAACCCTCTCCCTCTCCTCACCTTCACACATACAGTACACACATGTCTGTGCATGCACAAATGCACACACACACACACACACACACACACGCACACACTGAAACGGAAACACTGCTCTGTCTGGGTTCTTTTTTTTAAAGAAGTGAAGGTTAATTTGTTTAATTTTTACTTTATAGCAGTGCTTCCATTAGTGTGTGTGTGTGTGTGCGTCATTAGAGAAGTTTCTGACAGAGTAGTGTTTCCGCTAGTGTGTGTGTGTGTGTGTGTGTGTTTGTGCACGCACAGACATGTGTGTATGTGTACTGTATAGAATGACTTGACTTTCACACACACACACACACACACACACACACACACACACACACACACACACACACACACACACACAGGATAACTTTTAAAGATAAAGTGCAAGTTAATTTGTTTTATTTTTACTTTATATTTTGGATTAATAATTTTTATATGAATATTTTTGGGCTGTTGAATGAATCGTCAGAGTTTTAATTATTTCTTATGGGGAAAATTCGCTTTGATACACAAGTGTTTTGGTATACAAGCACGTTTCCAGAACAAATTATGGTCTCAAAAAAAAAAAGGGAAAATGGTTGACTGTATCAGCTGGGAACAGCTGATGCGAATGATTTCAATCAGTGCATCATAATAGCCAAAGCTCACTGTCACTCTATCTATCAGAGTCACTCAAGGGCACTGGTGGCTCAGTGGTAGGTGTTTTGCCCGCCATGCGGAAGGCCAGGGTTTGATTCCCAGCTAGTGCCCGAACCCCAGCCACTGGATGCAGTGCCGGTCCCAAGCCCGGATAAAATGGGAGGGTTGCGTCAGGAAGGGCATCCAACGTAAAACATTTGCCAAATCAATGATGCAAATCACAAATATAATTCCCATACCGGATCGGTCGTGGCCCGGGTTAACAACGACCGCCACTGGTGCTGTTGACCTACAGGGTGCCGGTGAAAATTGGGCTACTGTTGTTCGAAGGAGGAGAGGAAGAAGGCGTGTTCGAAAGCAGAGAGAAAAAAGGAAAGGCAAGAGTTTAGGAGTGACAGTAGGGACTTTGAATGTTGGGACCATGACAGGAAAAGGAAGAGAGTTGGTTGATATGATGCAGAGAAAGAAGGTGGATATACTGTGTGTCCAGGAGACCAGGTGGAAAGGTAGCAAGCTTAGGATCAGGGTTCAAATTGTTTTACCATGGTGTGGATAAGAAAAGAAATAGAGTTCAAGTAGGCTTTATTGTCATTACAACCATATACAGTTAGTACACAGTGAAACGAAACAACGTTCCTCCAGGACCAAGGTGCTACATACAACATAAATTTACAGAGACACTAAACTAGCTAACCAAGAGGCCTAGTTAACTGGCTAGCAGAGACAGGACAGAGAGACCTAATATAAATTACAACATAAATTAACAAAAACTAACTAGCTAAGTATAACATTATACATAGAGTAGCTAGTTATCCTGAAAGAGGAGTTTAGGTAAGGAATGCTCTAGAGGTGAAGAGAGTATCAGATAGGGTGATAAATCTGAAGCTGAAAATTGAAGGAATAATGTTCAATGTTATTAGTGGTTATGCCCCACAGGTAGGATGTGAGTTAGAAGAGAAGGAGAAATTCTGGAGTGAGTTAGATGAAGTGATGCAGAGCATCTCCAGAGATGAGAGAGTGGTGATTGGTGCAGACTTCAATGGACATGTTGCGGAAGGAAACAGAGGTGATAAAAATGTGATGGGCAGGTTTGGTCTTCAGGACAGGAATGTAGAAGGACAGATGGTGGTGGACTTTGCAAAGAGAATGGAAATGGCAGTAGTAAATACTTTCTTCCAGAAGAGGCAGGAACATAGGGTGACATATAAGAGTGGAGGCAGAAGCACACAGGTCGACTACATCTTGTGTTGACATTGTAACCCGAAAGAGATCAGTGACTGAAAAGTGTTGGTAGGGGAGAGTGTAGCCAGACAACACAGAATGGTGGTGTGTAAAATAACCCTGGTGGTGAGGAAGGTGAAGGGGACAAAGGCAGAGCAGGGGACCAAGTGGTGGAAGCTGAGAAAGGAAGAATGTTGTGTGGTTCTTAGGGAGGATTTAAGACAGGCTATGGGTGGTCAGGAGATGCTTTCAGTTGACTGGACAACTACAGCCAATGTGATCAGGGAGACAGGTAGGAGGGTACTTGGTGTATCGTCAGGTAAGGCAAAAGGATGTGCAGCAGGTTAGAGTGATTAAAGATATAGATGGAAGTACTGACAGATGCCAGGAGGGTGATGGGAAGATGGAAGGAGTACTTTTAAGGAGTTGATGAATGAGGAAAATGAAAGAGAACAAATAGTAGAAGACACATGACTGTTGTGGAACAGGAAGTAGCAAATATTAGTAAAGTGAGATGAGAAGGATGTTGAAGAGGATGAAGAGTGGAAAGGCTGTTGGTCCTGGTGACATACCTGTGGAGGTATGGAAGTGTTTAGGAGAGGTGGCAGTAGAGTTTCTGACTAGTTTGTTTAATAAGATCTTGGAGAGTGAGAGGATTCCAGAGGAATGGAGGAGAAGTGTATTGGTGCCAATTTTTAAGAACAAGGAAGATGTGCAGAGCTGTGGCAACTACAGAGGCATAAAGCTAATGAGCCATACAATGACGCTGTGGGAAAGAGTAGTGGAAGCTAGGTTAAGGGCAGAGGTGAGCATTTCTGAGCAGCAATATGGTTGTATGCCTAGAAAGAGTACCCCAGATGTAGTATTTGCATTGAGGATGCTGGTCAAAAAGTACAGAGAAGGTAATAAAAAGTTGCATTGTGTCTTTGTAGATTTAGAGAATGCGTGCGACAGGGTGCCGAGAGAGAAGCTGTGGTGTTGTATGACGAAGTCTGGAGTGGCAGAGAAGTATGTTAGAGTGGTGCAGGACATGTACAGTATAAGAGCGCTAAGACAGTGGTGAGATGTGCTATAGGTGTGACAGAAGAGTTCAAGGTAGAGGTGGGTCTGCATCAAGGATCGGCCCTAAGCCCCTTTTGTTTGCTCTGGTGATGGACAGGATGACAGATGAGGTAAGACAGAAGTCTCCATGGACTATGATGTTTGCAGACAACATTGTGCTTTGTAGCGAGAGCAGGGAACTGGTGGAGGATAATTTGGAGAGGTGGAGGTATGCTCTGGAAAGCAGAGGAATGAAGGTTAGCCGCAGCAAGACGGAATACTGTACATGTGTGTGAATGAGAGGGACCCAAGAGAAACGGTGAGGCTACAGGGAGCAGAGGTAAATAAGGTGCAGGACTTTAAGTACTTAGGGTCAATGGTCCAGAGGAACGGAGAGTGTTTAAAGGAGGTAAAGAGGCAGGTACAGGCAGGTTGGAATGGGTGGAGAAAAGTGTCAGGTGTGTTGTGCGATAAAAGAGTATCAGCGAGAATGAAAGGAAAGGTGTACAGGACAGTGGTGAGACCAGCAATGCTCTACGTCTTAAAGACACTGGCACTGAAGAAAAGACAAGAGGCAGAGCTAGAGGTAGCAGAGCTGAAGATGTTGAGGTTCTCCTTGGGAGTGACAAGGATGGATAGGGTCAAGAATGAGTTCATCAGAGGGACAACCCACGTTAGATGTTTTGGAGATAAAGTCAGAGAGGCCAGATTGAGGTGGTTTGGACATGTTCAGAGGAGAGATTGTGAATATATCGGTAGAAGGATGCTGAGGTTTAAACTGCCAGGCAGGAGGTCTAGAGGAAGACCAAAAAGGAGATTTATGGATGCAGTGAGAGAAGACATGAAGTTAGTTGGTGTGAGAGAAGAGAATGCAGAGGATAGGGTTAGATGGAGACAGATGATTTGCTGTGGCGACCCCTAAAAGGGAACAGCCGAAAGACAAAGAAGCAAAAGAAATATTAATCCCTTAAAGAAATATGAGCAACTGATAGTAAGTTTGATTAATTGTTTATATGAATTAAAGGCAACATGGTCTATGCTTTCCAATATCTTTTAAGTTAGTTAATTTAAATTAACTAAATATGCATTTTGAAAATAATTCAAAATAATTGTACAATGTAATTGATAATCACAAATGAATGTTTCAGAAAAGAAATTGCTGTAAATATGTGTACGTAATTTCTTTATGGATTTATTTCTCCACAAGAATTATTTTTCACTACGTGTTTCAAATGTTACTTTTAGCAAGCAAACGCTAACGTTTTTTAGCACCCAATTTGTCAATAGTATAAAATATTCAGAATAATAAGGATCTATCACATTCATATGTTAATCACAACCGTAATAGAGGCCTGTTTTAATGATCACTAGATAAGATTACACGTTGAAATCACATGGTCACCTATTCAGGGTATTAAAGACTAACTGATTTCTTGACAAAAATGTCTAAATTTTTAGTATGCTGATAGTTTAACATGTGCTCTGTTATTGCAACTTAGTCATAAAGTTCCCTTCATTCGTTCATTAATCTTCTGTATCACTTATACTGGAGCCTATTCTAGAAGACTTTGGGAATGAGGTGGGGTACATCCTTGACAGGGTGCCAATCCATCGCAGGGCACACACACACGTATACATACACACCCACACATGTACATACACACGCACACACACACACACGCACGCACGCACGCACGCACACACACTATGGGCAATTTAGGAACACCAATTAACCAAATCTACATGAGTAACTGGAGGAAACCCAGCAAGCAGGGAAAGGTCATGCAAACTCCACACACAGACCCAAGAGGGGCTGGGGGAATCAAACTCTTGACCAATTAGATGCGAGGCTAGTTCCAACAGTACTAACACCTATGCCACTTCGCACAAGTTCTGATTTTTCTTCTGTATTTATTTGGAAGAAATATGTTTGTATGTGGTTATGCGGTAGAAGAGACTTTCTTTCAGTTGTGTTAAGGTCAGTTGTTAGGTTATTTTAGCATTTAGTGAATGCAGCTTGAAGTAACCCAACATTTTTATTTACGACCTATTCAGTATAGCATTTGTTTAAAATATATCCGTACTTAAACATTTCCAGCCCAGTAGTGAGCATCATATTCAATTCATTTATATCATTAGCATTTACATTTTTCTCATCAGATAGCTGTGATGTACCTAAAACTAGCATCTTCGTGATGTATAATTTAAATAGAGAAGAAAGCAGAAGCAGTGTTTACTTTTATCACATATTAGCAAGTCAGTTCATTTGTTTTGTTTAAACATTAAGAAAATTACTGTAATCAGACTTTGCATCCCACTCTGCTCTCGCTAGGATGTTGCCAATATTAACCTAAATTAGTTGTAAAAATCTCTCTGACTCACAGCTGTGCTGTTAAATGAACTTAATCTCTACAGGTTTAATTGCTACTACAAAACAAACGCAGTGCTGTGTATAAATTGGACTGTGTCTTGGAAAGCACATACACAGCCTGGCCAAACGAAAAAGTCCTGTCCTTCAAGATTTCATTCAGTCAACTTTCGCTTTGATTACAGCACACAATGACATTGCCAGTTCATGTGTGAAAATGATTCATCATGCTTCCAGAACCAGCCTTTCTCAGTTTAAGTTCTGAAATATTCTTGTGCCATCAGGAAAGAAAAGCACCACTGATGTTATAACCTGGTCATTCAGTACATTCAGGTCACCAGCTGACTTCATTTTATTGCCACATACTTTTGCTGAGCCTAGATGTGACCAACTGAACTCTAGATCCATTTACATTACCCACTGTACATGCAGATCCACACTTACCTTGACAGATGAATCACTCCGAAATAGGGTCAATCCGAACTCGTCACACCTCAGGACCTTTTCCATAGCTCCAAAGTCCCATCTGTACTGTATGCTCATTAGAAAATTTAAATCTTTTGTCTAATTAGTCTCACTAACTAGTGGTTTTCTTATGGCCACACAGCTGTTTAATCCCAATCCTGTGAGTTATTTTTACATTGTGTGTGTATGGAAATCCTCTTACTTCCACTAGTAAACATACAGTAGTAGATCTCTAGACTTTGTGATCTCCATTCATAGTTTTTTCTCACCACATTTCGACCACAAAATTAATGATTGAGCTCTTTTCAGGTTTTGATAATATGTTAAAAGATTCTTAACCTAGTTCTGGGAATTTTAAATCTCCTTTGTTGTTTTCCTACCTTGATGCAGCACAATCATTTAACCCTTCTAAAACCATGCTGTGTATTAACATGTTCCACCTTAAGTGTATGATGGTTTTAAGCACATAGGGCCAGAAAAGGTCGGTAATATCATTTACGCTTACTGACAAGTGACTGGAAAATACATTTCCTTAGTCTATATTAATAATACCATGCATGGTTAATGAAGGGCATGTGAGGCTAATTATTAGAGGATACTTTAAAGACTATCTTACTATTCTACTACTTAAAATAATCATCTAGTAAACCAAGACTTGCTCGTTTTTCAAGTCGAAATTTATAAAAAAATTTTGCTCGTCTTGCGGAACACTCGCAAACTGGGTTATCTGTTCTGTAAAGTTCCACGGTATATATATATATATATATATATATATATATATATATATATATATATATATATATATAGATATCAAATTCAAATTCAAATTTTATTTGTCACATACACAGTCATACACAGTACAATATGCAGTGAAATGCTTAGACAACTGCCCATGACCTTAAAATAAAAGACTATGAAATAGAAAATAAATATGAAAACGAAAACAGGAGGTAAATTTTAACCAAGAAAGAATAAAATAAAATATAGAATTAAAATAAAATAACAACTGTACAATACAAAATATGCAATATAAGAGAAATATATGAAAAATATAGAAAAATAAGAGACAGCTGTACTGTACAGGACCAAATATACAATATCAACAGTATTTATTGAGAAATAAGTATTTGATCCCCTACAGATTTTCTAAGTTTGCCCACTTACAAAGAAATGAAGTGTCAATAATTTTTATCATAGGTTTATGGTAAAGGATTGAGACAGAATATCAACCAAAAATCCAGAAAAAGCACATGATACAAATATTATGAATTAAGTTGCATTCCAATGAGAGAAATAAGTATTTGATTCCCTACCGACCAACAATAATTCTGCCTCTCACAGACTGGTTATGTGCTCTTATGGTACGCATATTAATTTAAGAAGGTGGTCCTAACAACAATGTGGTGTGTGTATAAAAGCCACAAAATCTCTATCTTCCATTCAAACCTCACCATTATCAGCAAGACCAATGAGCTGTCAAAGCAAGTCAGGAACAAGATTTTAGACCTGCACAAGGCTGGAATGGGCTACAAGACCATCAGCTAGAAGCTTGGTGAGAAGAAGACAACTGCTGGAGCAATAATTTACAAATGTAAGTAATACAAAATAACCATTAATGGCCCTATATGCAAGATTTCACCTCATGGAGTAAGAATAATCATGAGAAAAATGAGGGACCAGCCCAAGACTACACGGGAGGAGCTTGTGAATGATTTCAAGGCAGTTGGGAGCACAGAGATGGAAACATTATGCTTTGGGGCTGTTTCTCTGCTAAAGGTACAGATTGACTTTGCTGGACTGAGGCGGATGAGGCCATGTGTTGTAAAATTTTGGATGAGGACATCCTGAAGATGGGTTGTGGATGGGTCTTCCAGCATGAAAATGACCCCAAACATACTGCCAAGGCAACTAAGGAGTGACTCAAGAATAAGCGCATTAAAGTCTTGGAGTTTTGCTTGGGGATCAAATACTTTTTTCCCCTCATTGAAATGCGACTTAATTCATAACATTTGTATCATGTGCTGTTTCTGGATTTTTGACTTTAATATTCTGTCTCAATCCTTAACCATGATAAAAATTATAGACCCTTCATTTCTTTGTATTGCTCTCTCTCTCTCTCTCTCTCTCTCTATATATATATATATATATATATATATATATATATATATATATATGACACAACCACTTCTTTCTTTTTATTTAAATTCGACTTTCCAAATGTTCCTTATTCATATTATATCATTGCATTCAAATTGTATTTTATCCATTTATGCTCACAAACCAGATGTCTTGTGAAAATACGGCAGAGTTGAGGATGAAAATTCCATTAAAAAGAAAAAAGCCTATTTGTGATATCCTTAAGAATATTGCAGATCTTCAATGCCAGATTGCTAAAATAATGCCAATCTGCAATGTGTGCCCTTTTAAAATATAAAGAATTTGCTCATCAGCTGGATTATATTAGGGAGACGAGTACTGTGCTGTTTTGCCAACCTACGGTACAACACTGTGATTTGGAGTGAAAATATGTTTTGAAAAAAGAACAATGCTGTTATAATCTTTTGGTCCAGACTATCAGTGTGTCTAGAGGCCAAACATCCAGACCGCTCTTCAAATATAATTGTTGTTTTATTGGATGTTGGTCTGTGGCTCACATGCTTGAAGGTTAAACATAATAATTACTGCAAGTGGCAGTAAATGCCATTTCTGTTATATCATAAGGTTTCTTTTTAAAAGACAGGAATGACTTCTTCCAAAAGGATCAGGGATAGAGAGCAACCATCTATGGAAACAACAAAAATATGTCAAACCTTTATTTTTAAATATCTAGAGCTCCAGACAAGAAATAGAAATAGAAATAGTATACTTGCATTCAGTTATTGTGATTGACAGTGAAATACCTGACAACAAGCAGTACAGTCGACATAATTAATTTTCCAGATAACCTCACCTGGATAACTGAAAATCTTCACGGACATTAAAGGAAAGGGCAATTGGGTAATTAAAAGTCCCTGTTTGACTTGAACGACCCTCAAAATAACACTATTGTCTTAGCTGGGGTAATTTACACTCATCCTGTATCCAACATAGATGAAAGGCCAGTGAATCAATTAATTAGATTGAGAGTACAAACAAACAGGGAAAAAACTTAGATTTGTATCTGGGTTTTTAGCTTGCAACATAATTTTTCTTAAATGTAATTGAAATGTAATTGAAAACATATATACTGTTAATACTGTATTTACTGACTGACTAAATTACATTTGAAGGCAGCAAAGAAGAACAAAAATAAGAACAAAAAACTTTTAGTGCTGGGAGAATTTAAGGCCAAATGCCATGTCGTATAAGGCATAAACGCTATTGGAAAAAAGAAAAAAAAAGATATGTTCCAGGATTCTTTTTCTTTCTCTTTGTGACCAATGAATTATTCAACTCACCCTTAGTTCTGTGGCCAGCTGCCCCTAAAACTTATTTGTCAATTATTCATCTTAAAGCATATTATTCAGTAACTACTATGAATTATTCACTAACTACAGTGTAATTAATAAGAAAGTTATGTGCTTACAAGAGTAAAGAATGTAAGAACTCGCCATGAATTTTTTTGGTGTTAAGCAGAAAATTGTTACCTGGGGTCCTTTTTGTTAATGCTAGTGTTTAAGGATGTGCCTGGTGTGGTATCTTGTACAGGTAAACAGTATGTAAAAGTTACCACAGTGTCTTTTTGTCAAATTCAAGTTCTAGGTTTGTAAAACTTCTACGAAGACATACTGGAACTGATATGCTGAACACTTCGGGAAATGGCTCATTTCGGGTTAAATTAAGAGCTTTATCAGTTTATCACTAATGACCAAGTCAGAGGTGACAATGGCAAGGCAGATAGATAGATAGATAGATAGATAGATAAATAGATAGATAGATAGATAGATAGATAGATAGATAGATAGATAGATAGATAGATAGATGCCATTTAGTTTCACACAAGTTGAACAAATGTTTTGATTGCCACATGACTGCTATTGTTGATCATCACTAGCATTTAGTTACCATTAATTCTAGCGAAAAAAAAGTGGCTGTCTCATCAGGCAGCAAAATCATAAATCACACATCCTTAAAAGAAATAAACAAGAATGAGATTTCAAACATTTTTTAAACATGTTCTAAACAATTGCTAAACAATATGGCTAAACTGTCATTCTTTAAAATTTGTACTTTGTAATGCAGTTCATGAGTAGTTAATGCATTGATTCATGTAATACTATTATCTTCATGTAATAGGAATATTTGTAGTAGCTTATATAATTCAGTATAATTCATGCATACTGTAGCAACATATTTCTAATTTAAAATATAAATATAAAACTAATATAAATAATATACTGAACTTTTTAACTTGTTTGTGAAATGAGGGTAATCCTGGCAAAGCTGATCCTGCTGAAGGCTTGCAGCATGGTGAAAAAGTAGGTTGAACAGTACACTAGAATCAGTTTGTATAGTAAAACTAGGAGATGGTAATGTGAAATGCTCTCAGATTTGCAGATTATTGATCACTGTCATTGTTAGCATAATTTATAAATGTCAATATTGTATTGTGGACAGAATAGATTTTTTTTCCCAGATATTTATGGTGTATAGGGCTCAGGCTCCTTTCACCGGTACTGCACAATCATCTTGAGATTTTACATATACAATATTTGAAGATGCCAATGTATGGATTTTTAAAGCTTTTTTTTAATACCATCCTGTGTGAGATCACTTACTGTTTGCTATTTCTAGATTATAGGTTTAAATTTAGCAAGTGAGGAAACTGACCTGGTGATTTGAGTTAATTGTAATAGAGAATGTTGGTGGCATGGCAAAATACTTAGATTTCAGTACTATTATACCTTGATGTGGTACTTATTTCAGGTGTAATGAATGATCATTGGTGTTAGTGAATTGATTGGTGCGTTATAAGATTAGAGCATATCCTGTGGACTATATTGTAAAAAAAAATCCAGCTGCTGTGAGTGGAACCCCCCCCCCCTCCCCCCCACCTTTACTACTTGTGGTGAATATTGTAAAGTAACTGCAGATTTTTGCGAAATGTTGGCATATGTGATACTGTGCCAGCAATCTTTGTTATAATACCCCTAGATCATGATGTTCTACCATTCAAAGTATTCAGGAACTATTTAATCACCATAGCTCTATGGTAGAGACAGCCTTCTCTGTAATTGCTGTAAAGATCAATTTACCTATTAGAGGAAGCCTCCTTCGGGACCTAATAAGCTGTAACAGATAGCCACATGGAGAATTCATTGGAAAGTGAAACGGAAAAAAGTGTTTGCGACCCTACACAATTGTACACGCTGTACCAGGATGGTTTTGATTGGGTTTAAAGACGTTTATAATGACTCACTGCACACCTCCCCTAAGTAAAATGACCCACTCTAATGAGACTTCTCTTGAAGAAGGAATCATCATTCATAAAGCCATGTACAACACTTGTTACAATATATCAAATAACATGTATCTTTATATGCTTTTTTTATATGTATATGAAGAGAAATATTTTAATATAAACAACACAGTATAAAATACAGGCAGAAGTTTAGGCATGAAACGCCAGACCTAGCTTTGACTTATAACGAAACCAAAACCTAAAATTACCCTTTCATGAGTTGAATTATATTCTTACAGTAAAGAGGCTAAACATTGCCTGGAGCTAATGCTGTCTTTTTCATCTTCTTTTCACTTCTTATTCAATAGTTTGAGGTGAACAAAGGTCGAGGCTGCAACACAGTCCACATAAAGTTGATTTTACTTTAGTTAAATATAGGACATGCCCTGTAACAAAATGCTTGTGACATGTTGGGCTAAAAATTCAGATTTTGACAAGACCCTACATACGTACTGTACATACATACATACCTAAATAAATACATACATTACAGTATGTACTAATTAACTAACTAAGTATACTATTAATAATGCTACAACAATGCTATAATTTTCCACTTACTTCAAAAAGATTTATTCCTCTCTACCTGTAAGTCATTTTCAGTTTTAACACATTAAGTTCTTAAAAATAACTTTATTCCCACAAGAGACTTCTTAACACTCGCACCCAAAGACCTTTGTGTGCTGCACATGAAAGCTACACTATGTGTGTGTGTGTGTGTGTGTGTGTGTGTGTCTGAGGGTGGTGAATTTTTTTTGAGCAGAGGCAGATAAGGAAGAAGAACAAAGTCATCCTTCACAGACTGTCAAAACAAGGACTTCCCGTTTCACCGTTTAAGCCTGAGGTAGAACGCTGCCTTTAAGTCTAAACAGGAGACTCCTGAGTTTAGAAAAGTCAAAGTTTCTAGACATAACCATTTTCTGCGCTGGCTGTGCAGGTTTTGTTTGCACATAATGATGCTATGTTAAACATATAATGATGCAAAGTATAATATGTTGCAAATCACAGAACCTGATGCTTTAGAAGAACTGACTGTGCTTTGTTTTTTTGTGATTTATCATACTGCAAAGTCATTAAAAAGCTATTAAACATAACTATCTAAATCTCACAGGAGACAGACTTCTTGGCATTCTATTTAAATAGTGTATTACACAAACTTACAGCATATACCAGGGGTGTTCAAATGCAATCCTTAAGGGCAAGTGTCCAGCACAGTTTAATGTTTTTGCTTCTCAAACATAAACTAATTTTTTTAATTTCCAGATTAACTGTGTGTGTTTAAGTGTTGTGGAATTACAAACTGTGCAGGACACTGGTCCTCCACGACTTGATTTGATGTACCACTAAAGTTAATCTTTCTCATTTCTACACGCAATAAAATATTGTCTAGCAGATTTATTTTCTGTTTATAAGCGAACCCCTAGTGTGTTAACAGGAACACCCTAAACCTGCAAACCCAATCTGCGAATAACTGCCAGTAAAGAGAGATTTCCTGAAACCCGAAAGTTAGCAACAATTTCATGAGAAAAATACCTGCAATGCAGGTGGGAAATCTGCTTCAGGGGGAATTTTGAATTCCAAAGAGGTGACAGAAGGGATTTGGCTGAGTCGGGAAGATGTACATAGAGCAAATAGGGTGAGGTTTGACTTGATTCGTTGAACAACTGGGACTGTGAAAAGGTAAAAAAATGTGGGTCTTATATTTTTACCTATCAACCATTTAAAAGAAAAGGAAAACTCCACACTGACATAAATGTAATACCTTTATATTAAAATGTGTTTATTGAGTCTGGTGCTAATTTGTTGGTTAGTGCTATAAATACTGTATAATGATTCCTAAAAGATCTTGGAACAATAGCTTTTTTTCCACCTCATGAGAAATTCAACCTTGAAGAAATAGATGGGTAGATAAAGTTGTGGGTAATTTAGGAAAGTATAAAAATAGAGTTAGAAAAATACTTAGGCCAGACAAAGAAAAAGGTCATAGACTAGATTTAACTAAGAAAATAGCAGTGATTAATATGGTTCAGCTGGCAACAAGTTATTAAACTGTAACTGATGCAGTGAGTGGCATTTCTTAAACAACCATGTCAGAAAATGTATCCTGTAGTCGGGGCAAATATTCTACTTTGTTTCAGAAGGGTCGTTTTATTAGCCTGCATCAAGCAAAGCAAACAACTAAGAAAATTGCTAATATACTAAAATTGGGTTATGAACTGTAAAACTCATTATTAAAACTTGCAAAATATCTAGTCAGAAAAATCTGTTGAATGATTGTGATCAGAGATCACATAAATGTTTAGTGAAATTGTAAAAAAACATTGTAATAAAACAACATTGTTAAAATAATTATAAGAAGAAAATGAACAACAGTAGAACTCACGGCTATGTTTAATATTAAAAGTAAGAGAATTTTCACATGTGTAAAGAGAACTCAAGGGAATGGGACTAAACAGTGTAGCCTTAAAAAAATCATTTATCAGTGAGGCTAATTAAAAAAAAAAGGCTTTTTTCCAGTTTCCTAAGGAGAATAAAGAATGAAATATGGAGCGTTAAAAAGAAAAGGTCATATGTTCTGATGAGTCCAGTGATGGCCTCTGTGTCAGCATTATCATCTGGGGTTGCTACCATTAGCCAGGTCTCGGTTCAGCAATGTTATGTGCACAAACAATTGTTCAGCTGACTTGAATATTATGAATGACCAGATTTTTCCTTTCAATGGATTTTTCCCCTAATGGCATGGGCATATTCCAAGATGATGATGCCAGGATTCATTGGGCTCAAATTGTAAAAGAGTGGTTCAGCGAGCATGAGACATAATTTTCATACATGGATTGACAACCAGAAGAGTTGTCCAGATCTTAACCCCATTGAGAAAATTTGGAATGTGCTGGAGAAAACTTTACACAGCAGTGCGAATTTCCCATTATCAATACAAGATGTTGGAGAGAAATTAATGTGACTCTGGACTTGAATAAATGTGATATTGCATAAGCTTATTAAAACAATGCCATGGCAAATGCATGCCGTATTCAAAGTAAAACAAAATATTAGAGTGACTTTTTTGGCAGGGCAATGTAGAAGATGAAAGAATGATGAAAGAATTTGTTCAGCTAAACAAATGTCAACTCAGTATTCTTTCATTACTGTAAAATTTGATTATCGGTTTGTTACTAGATCATTTGCTTTTATATATCTTTAATGGGATCAGTCCTTTTTTGGTATAGTACCTAATAAACAAAAACATTAAGTACATACTGTATAAAGGTATTTACATTTAATAACGTCACTTAAGTAGGGGGTCGTCCATTTCCCTAAACTGGAGTATTTTGAGTGGTCTCTTCTTAAAAGTCCATATTTACTTTCTATCACATACCACAGCCGCCCAGCAGGAACAATAGAGGGTGTTTCCTGTTACAATGAAAGCAGTCACCTTAAGTTCAACCTCCCTGATTGTGAGCAGCAGTGATCAGGATAGTTAGGCAGATCTACAAAGCACAGGAAGCACACTGCTTCTTTTGGGATATGTTGTGGAACACACACACACACGCACACACACACACACGCACACACACACACACACACGCACACACACAAAGTGTTCAGATAGACTCTCTATAGGGGGTATCTTGAGCTCTTTGCCCTCATGCCACAGCTCTGTGCGTAATCCAGCAGGTGTTCCCACTAACCTCGCTGACATCATCCTCGAACACAAAGGCACATCAAACTCAACTCCAGCCAAGGCAAGCAAAAACACAAGCTGATGCCAACTGAATGAACAAAAGACAAAAATAAAATTTTTGCTCATATTTTACTCCCGCAGGACTGCTGTGTGTGTATTAGCCACACAGTGACTGCCATTTCCACACTCAGTGCTATAGGAAGCATTTTTAAGCGTCCATGCGTCCATATATCACAAGGACATTCCCACAGGACATGATATTTGTTCTGCAAAGGTCAGACAGCAAATATTTGAAATATTTGTTCCTGGTATTTACTTAAGTTCAGTTTAAAATACATATATCCTGATCAAAAAGTCAGTGACTTTTTTTTAATACTGTTTTATCTGATCTCCATCCAGGAGAAGAAGATCTGCTTAAAAAGAAGTTACATTATCTACACAGAAACAATGTTTTTTTAAAGCAATTGTCTACGTTCATAGAACAAATTGTTGTTCAAGGATTATTTTCATAGATAAGGGTTCTTTGGTTTCTAACTCAGGTTTTACATGAATCCTCTCCGATAAAGACAAACTCTGTAGAAATCTGCCATTTGGAACCTTTCATGTTTCCCACAGAGGAACAAAGAAAATTTCTATCATGAAAGAAATAAGATGAAATACTTTAATCACAGTGACATTAGCCAGTCATGGGGATTCGTGAGGTCATGTATGCGAAAGAGGTTAGATAGTGCTGCCCCGTACAGCATGAACAACAATTTAAAAAGATGTGCTTGGCTGACTTTGCATGTCTCAAAGGAAGCACTTGTATGATAGGGAAGAGCTGGCTGGTGGGGGGGGGGGGGGGGGGGAATTGAAGGTAACCATGGTGAGGAGAATATGGGGGAAACAAAGAAACAACCTTTACGGGATTTGTGGACATGGAAGGGGTTATATTGTCCTACAGAGGTCCTTTCAGATAGGAAAACAGTATGGTTTATGGCTCTATATGCTTCCCACAGGGGGGACAAACAAAACTACCCTTTAGGAGTTATAACTTTAACTCTTTTCTAATAGTTTTAGTAAAGTCAAATAATCATTTATAGTCAAGGATGCTTAACACTATATGTGCTACAGTATGATTGTATGTGTGAATATAGTATGTGAGAACGATATAAATGATTATGAAGCAATTATTATTATTATTATTATTATTATTATTATTATTATTATTTTAAGGAGTGTTTAAGTCAAATCAGGACTTTTAATTGTGAATACCATAGAACATAGTTGTAGAGTAAAAACTAGCCTTTTACTGTATATACCTCCTGCTACACTAAAGCACATTATACAGTATTTTCAGTACACTAGAGCCAGGATCAGAATGCCTGCTCTATATCCTAAATGCTGGGCTCCCAGGAACTCCTATAATGACCCAAATATATGGATATGGTAATGGCAAAAAAGGTACTGTAGGGGGATGTGGCAATGACTCCCAGACAAATTCCTGTAATATGCAAGTGGTGTTCATTAATGATTGGGTGTACAGTTACCACAGACAGATACAGTATGTCTTGTCCACAAGTTGATGGCAAGTTATCTGTCAGGGACAAGGTGTTCAACTAAAAAAAAAAAAAAACAGTGGGCACACTCACAACTCACAGATGCACAACCTTCTTTTAACTTTTTGCTCAGTTTAAGTGATTTTAAGAGTCTTATCACTGTAGTGTGCTTGAAGTCTTCTGTAAATCAGTAAGTAGGTCAGTTGGTTCTACTGTATGCCTTCATTCACAAGAAATTTCATCATTTTGCAAATGGATTTCCAAGTCCTGGTTTGACTTGAACGTGCCTTGTATTATTGCTGTTTTAGCAGTTGCAGTTTAAGAAGTCCTAAAAGTTAGAGGATGTTCCTTTGTCAGAATAGTTAGTAAATAAAAAAGTGTTAAGGTGAAGAAGTAAATAATAAGTGTAAGTTAACTTTGTATTTGCACTACTCCCTGCTTTTGAAATGCTCTAGTACATATCACTACACCACTTACTTACTCATCGTCTATACCACTTAATCTTTTATACAGGGGGGGCTGGAGTCTATCCCAGGAAACCCAGGACACAAAGGCACAAGGCGGTGTACACACTAGATGGGGTGCCTAATATCAATACTTATATCATTATACCATTATTTTTTCTAAATTTATTTCACTCCTAAAAGTAGTTGCTTATAATGTGGCTTATACTGCTAATACAGTATCCCTTGTTCCTGTCGTCCACTCGGATAGTAAAACCTAAATTTTAATGAATGAGCGTGGTTTTGTGACAGAAATCGCACCTTATTCCACAAACTGTTTTAATAATAACCTCAAGTTTTATAATATTCAGAATTATTCACAACACAGTTTTTATACTAAACTAATACCTATAACATTCTGATCTGATGTAAGAACAGAAAACCAGTTCTGTAAGGATGCTTGATTTACAAAATCAGTCAGACATATACACCTGACAAAATTGCTGCGTAGGTGAATTAAGATCTGATGTCTTAAGGGCTCCATGGCATATTTATTGTGCCCAGAGGGTCATTACCTTAACATATAAATGTGAAATCATGGGTAAATGACTGATAAGATCATTTGGATCAAGGTAGTGATGTTTACGGCTTCTTCTATCCACCATTATTGACTGAGTGTTACAAGCTAATGCAAACCTGTGGGATATCTCATTATAATGAGTTACCAAGCTTTTAGCAATGAATCTTTGGCGCTAGCTATTTACTTACTTATACTGTATGCTATCTGCAACGTTTTTTTTTTTTTTTTTTTTTTTTCAGTTATACCTAATGGATTTAACTAAAATGTATGAAAAGCCTAGTGGTGTGCAATTATCCATACTCTTTACTCAACAGCTTCTTCAGTTCCTAAATAAAGGTGTGCAGATGTACAGTAAACCCGGATCATTCTAACTTCTAGGGGACGGGCCTCAGTCAGCTATAAAGAATATGCATGCAGAAAAAAACTTGCAGGAATGTAAAATGATCCTCCTTTCTAGTATTAGCGAATATCAGGTCACTTTCCCACCTTATTGTAAGGTATTCCTCCCCTCTAAGGTGCTCTATAACACATGCAAGCCAGGAATGTCTACGTTTTTATTGAACCTTTGACTGAACTTTCTACTTCAAATAAAATATATCTAAGTTCACATTGGCAGTCATATGAGCATAGCTGCAGTTAGCACATACCTTATTATTTGCAATGGAGGCCACACACACAAAAAAAACAGGAAATACTGACATATATAATAATTTAATGTCATTCTTCTTCAAATTGATTTATTAACCTTCAGTATCCACTTTATTCTAGTCTGAGACAGTAATGACGGTAACTCAAACTAAATATCATAATGAGGACAATGGAGATGCAGCACTTTAGATGCAGCATTCAATTTACGTTTTGGTTATTTCAACTGTTTAAAGATTATACTGTACACTACCAGTCAAACGTTTGGACACAACTTGAATTCAAGTTTTTTTTATTTCTACATTGTAAAACGCTGAAGACATATGTGAATGAAATATGGAATAATCTCCTTCTAACAGCTAATATTGTGATGTGTCTGCTGCGTATGTGCTGTAAAGCCTTCATAACAGCTCTAATCTGAGGTGCTGTAAATTGGTGATTTCTGAGGCTGGTAACTTTAAATGAACTTCTCCTCTGCCGCAGGGGTAAGTTTTGGTCTTGCATTCCTGGGATGTTCTTCATGAGAGCCAGTTTCATCATGGTCCTTGATGGTTTTTGCAAATCTTCATCCTGTACCCTGTTTAGGGGCCTGAAGCCTATCCCAGGAGCCAATCCATCGCAGGGCACACACACATACACACCCTCATTCACACACTACAGGCAATTTTGAAATGCCAATTAGTCTAAGTACTGTCTTTGAACTGTGGGAGGAAACCAGAGTATCTGGGAAAAAAAAACACCAAGCACAGAGGGACTGCATTCAAACTGCATGCATACAAACTGCATGCACACAGACAAGGTGACAGTGCTAACCATTAGGCCACTGTGCCGCCCCCTTTTTTATACTAAAATATTTCCTAAGATCAATAACAAAAATGATACAGAAATTACCAACTTCTAAAAGCATGTTCATTTATGCATGCAAAAAATAAAATAAAATGAATCCTTTGTGTGATCTTAGGAAATACTCTAATGTATTGAGGTACTGAATTTAAGATTTTCACTAACTGTAAGCTGCAATAATTGAAATTGTAACAAAAAAAGTTTGAGACTTCATTTTTTTAAATTAAATTACAGAAAACACTTTTGTCATTCACGATTCACTGTAAATGCACACACACACACACACACACACTAGGCTACCTCCCTCCTTCCTCCCTGTGAGTCCCTGTTAAGCTACCCCTTAACAATTGAACTACCCTCCCCTCCTGCTCCTCCTCATACTGCCTGTAACTCTGGCCCTCATCATCGATTATAGTACACACCTGCTCTTCTCCATGGCGTGCCACCTGTTCTTTTACATTTGCCTGATGATGCTGCACAAATTTTACACTGCTGATGAGGTAGAGGCTATTTAGAACCCCTTACAGCAAAAATCTTTAATCTGAAATCTTTGCACTTTTGGCAGCATCTCCTTCCAAACTTTTACACTTTAAAAAGCATAGCATTTCTGTGCCACCATTATGGCTTAGGTCTGTTCATTTTGTATTGTGTGTGTGAGAGAGAGAGAGGGGGAGGGGGGGTGGTCACTGTGCAGAAAGCATTTTAAAAAAATCTAAATGCATTTTTCCCCCAAAAAATGTTTCATGTTTCCCAGGCATAGTTCGTAAACCAATTTTACATACTTTTCCTACCTCTTGTCTCTTCCCTAACATTCAGGACCCGGATTTTAGCAGGAAATGCTCACAATTGATTCCAGAGGAAGGCAACACCCAGCAAGGCCACAAAAGCTAGAGGAAAGAAACTAGTAGTTAACACCAGTGTATTATCAGCCCACTGATATGGAAGCTTACGCATGCTTAATCGTCTGGAATGTGCCCTTTAAAAAGAATACACAAACTTTGTTGGTATTAAGAAAATTTCACCTGTGAATAATGTTTGATAAAACACTTTATACACAGTGGAAAACAAACAATTCCTCATGTAGTTTAATTTTTTTTTATTCATTTTTTAAATTATTTATTTTTCTCTAACTTATGCATTTTAAGTGGAATTTCTGCCCGTAATTTAAATAAGTTGAGTACGTTTCCCATTTACATAAATTTTCAGACCCATCAATTAATAGTTAAAGCACATTTAGTAAGAATGACAGCCTCAAGCCTACTTGTGAATAATGATACAAGAATGGCACACTTTTTTTTGATGATATTTTTTCTATTCTTCTTGCCAGAATTGGTCAAGCTATGTCAGATTGTCTAGGTGGCATCAGTGCACAGCCATTTTCAGGTATCTTTAGATAGTTCAGGTCCAAACTCTGCCTGGATCACTCCAGTGCTTTTACAGAATTGTTCTGAAATGACTCCTGTGTTTTCTTGGTTGTATGCTTTAGATCGTTCTTTTGTTGAAATGTAGTTGTCTTAACAAAACCGTCTCGCCGGCCTGATCATGAGCACTGATCATGAGCACTCTCGAAAAGATTTTCACTCAAGATTGCTCTATATTTTGTGACATCTGGTTTTCTTTATAAACTGACTAGTCTCCCAGTCCCAGTTGCAGAAAGGATACCCATAGCATGATGTTGCCATCATTATGTTTATTTGAAGGGATGCTGTTAACAAGATGATGCACAGTGCTTGATTTCCTCCACACATGACACGGGGAATCGTTGTTAGACCAGAGCATGACTCTCCAGAGGATTCTCATGGCTTTTTGGCAAACTCCCAGCAGGCTATCATGTGCCTTTTAGTGGGGTATGGCTTCTGTCTGGCCACTCTACCATAGTGGTCTGATTTGTAGAGTGCTGCAGTGAAGGATGTCCTTCTGTAAGCCTACAGCATATCCACAAGGGAACTCTGTACCTAATTTACAATGACCCTTAGGTTCTTAGGTACTCAGTTCGGATGGGCAGCCAGAACTGGGAAGATGATTGGTTGTACCAAATTTCTTCATGACCTTCCCCAGATCTGTGTCTTGACACAATCCCGTCTTGCAGGTCTCTAAATAAATTTTCTCAAACTCATGGCTTTGTTTCACTCCAACATATACCACCTACAGTACTGTCAGACCTTATGTAAATAGGTATGTGTCTTTCCTAATTATGTCCAATTCATTTACATAATTTAAGGACACGTGGACTCCAATCAAGTTGTAGAAGCATCTCAAGAAAATAGAAGTAGTAGTAGAAGTGTAACAAAGGGTGCTGTTATATTAGCCTCTACTCTTGTGGGAAGACTTTCCACCAGACTGTGCAGAATAGCCTGTGGGGATTTGTGTTCATTCAGCCACGACAGCATTAGTGAGATCAGGCACTGATTTTGGTGAGAATGCCTGGGGCAAAGTTCATCTCAGTTCAGTGGGGAGCGATCAGGGCTCTATGGAGGACATTTGAGTGCTTCCATACAACCTAGGAGAACCTTAACCTTGTCTTTGTGGAGCTGGCTTTGTGCATAGGGGCATTGTCATGCTGGAACATGACAATCTTATCATTTTGATTCATACACATTCACATTTCATACAAACTTCCATACTTTATCTTGATTGTGTAAAGCTTGAACCCAATAAAGAACAAGAAAAATTTAGAAGTTTATATTGTATTAAAACAAATAGTTAAATACTAATAATAAGATGTTATGAGAGTGAATGCAGGTCAGGACCTGAAAATGAATTTATGAAAGCTTAAGTTTAATTTATAGTAGATATTCCAAATACATACAATACTGGCATCTCTTCTTTAACTCATTTACAGTTAATTAAAAAAAATATATGATGTGTAATAATTCACATGTTACAGTTATTTAACTTAAAAGAAGATTAATTCCCCCTTTTAGTCAACAAATACAAGTGTTAGTTATATCTACATCTAAATCTGTTTTTCTGTGTAGCTGATTTGTGACAATATCTGTTTTTAAGTGCTATACAAAAATATTAAATTAAATTTAATTGAAACATGCTTCTTTGTTTTGTCCCTTGTTCCCAAGCCTTAATTAATCAAATTATCCACTAATTAGTCATCAGAAAAGAAGATGTACCAGACTTCGGACCGACTGGATGTCTTCTTCTAGCATAATGTGAAATAAACAGGACTGATATGCTGCACTGTTGTTGTGATGGTGGTGTGTCATGCACAAGGTGCGGGTGGGAAAGAGGCTCTGTGGAAATGGGCATCCAATCAGATTAATCTCAGAGACACACTGAGGCTCTTCAAAGTGAACCTGACTTGGAAGTGAATCAAGATTAGTGCTATTGCCACCATGTTGTACAGGAAGCCTGAAAGCGCTATGAGAAAGGAGAGTGGGGGTCTGTGGGTGATCAAAGGTTCCCCATGCAAGATCTAACACGGCTGCCAGTGGCCTTCAGTAGTTTGCACTTCAAGCCATGCTCTGGCCAACCATTCAAAGCCCTCGTCATGAACATTTCTGTATGAGTGCGCTGTCGCATGAGCTGCAGTATTGTGCATGTGCGTCAACAGTCTGTGAACCACACATACCAGGTGCTTTGCATAAAGAGTATTAATGCTTTTTGATCTTAGCACCATAAAACATTCATCACAAAAAAATTAATCTCATATATCAAAATGATAAGACTCTTTAAGTGATGTATAAAAAGATAAGAAGGCAGGAAGAAACTGATGAGAAATAAGACAGGAAGGTAAATAAAGAAGGAAGAAACTAAGATAGGGTGGAAGAAAGGAAGGAAGGAAGGAAGGAATGAATGATGGTCAAAGGAATAAATCTAATCTAAAAATATACAGAAAAAGAGAAATGATGTAAGACATTTCGGAGAAAAACTTTTGTATGAAACTTACTTCTTTACTCATTTAGCTTTGCTCTAAAACCTCTAAAAGGCCTACACTGAATAGAAAGCCACTAGTGTCCCACAAACTGCTATCAAATTATGTTATCAAGTCAATGTTCCTTGGCAAGAAAGAACACTCAGTGGTGCTATCACTGCAAACAAGAAAATCCTAGCAGGCTAAGAGAATAAAACAGGACTTACTTACAAAAGAAACCCTCTAGCAGTGTTGATGAAAGAGATGTTTTTTTGACGGAATGAATGAGCTTGAGGTGAGGCTGGGTTTTAGATTGACTGGATGATTGGTTATGATTTAAAAACATATTAAGTCATGGGTAATCAAAGTCTTCAACACATTCATGCAGGCAGTGAGAGTCTTAGAGCAGAAAATTGGCAGGGTATGGACACTAGGAATTAAGGCATTGAGTGCAGCTGTTATACGAGAAACTAATGAATGCCTATCGAGCTGAAGGAGAGACAGGGTGACCTTTAACCTTTTTAAATGAGCGTTTAGATCCTTCAGCTTTACAAATGATATTTGATGAACACTTACTGTTTATAATCTTTTGCTACATAAATGAGCACAGGATCTTTATTTATTTATTTATTTATTTATTTATTTATTTATTTATATCCCCTCCTCCATCCCCTCCTTCTGAGAGCTCTGCAGACTGGCTTGGCCATAATGAAAGGCTGTTTGATGAGCCTGCGAGAACACCTGTGGTAGAGCAAACACAAATAACAGTAATAATACGTGCATAGTTGGAGTGCAGGAATAGAGAGAGACATTAAACATGAAAGAAGCGTGTGTGGCTGTGCTAAGGTGTCAGAAATTCACAGATCCTACAGCACAGTATGAGATAATGCATATGTAGGCTATTTAAGACCACCCATGAAGTGCATATACTGTAGACACACGGACGTTTAATGTGTAATAAGTGTGTGCAAGAGTATACTGTAAAAATTAAGTGGAAGAAACAGTAGTGCCATTACCTCTGTATGCTGAAAAACTATTTTATTCAGGCTTTTGTAGTTCAGTTAAGTTGTAGAAATGCTGAGAAGTGTTTTTTTGCAACATTCAATAATTAACTAATCTTAACAAAGGACCAGTTTAATGAAATGCATGCTGATCAAGCATATATCAAGATATGTTTAGATGCTTTGTAAAGAAAATCGGCGTATAATATGAACAATGCTTATAGACCTATCTTGAAAATGTTGATTATATGAGAATACCACAATGGAGTTTATGGCTTCAAATATAAATATCTGAATGAGAGTTTTATAATAAAATTGGGTGGAGCCGAAAGTGGAGGGTTTGTTCTATAAAGGACCCATAATGCAAAATTCTGTAAATTTTAGTCAATTCAGTTTATTCAATTTTGAACATTCAGGTGGTTTACCAGTGTGTACAAACAAAAACCAGAGGACAGAAAAAAAAATTATATATATATATATATATATATATATATATATATATATATATATATATCTTGTTTTGGTTGGGGCTGAACAAGCCACCAAATTGTGACATCATATAAAAAGGCTGGGTTGTTGCGCAGCTCTTCTCCTTGTAGTGAGTATGGCTCAGCAGTAAGTCATTTACGTAGACAATAAATAAAATTTAAGAAGGAATGAAATAAAGGCAGTGTGTGGTATGACAAAATGCATTATCTGAATGTATTTTAGCTGGTGTAACACACATGCACTTTGGGGGAGCTCTGCAACCTACTGTATGTTACTATGAGAAACTATAAAACATATTTAAACCACCCTGATTATAAAAAGGCAGTTGCTAAGGACTGATGCACATACTCTGGTCTTTATTTAAACTTCAAATCTGTCAACTTACTCGCACCCGCAGAAAAGTAAAAACCTTCCGCTTGAGCAAATTGTTTTGTTGTGACCCATGGCATCCCAGTCTCACTATGCACATCTTTGGAAAGCAATCAGACTGTGAACCTTTCTTGCAAGCGTTCCAAAAAATGTGGGCCTCCTATTCATGTGTGTTTAGATGAAATTACCTATTTAATCTGACTGATGCATTTGTATTACATTCCTGATAAATCACTATGTATGGTATTAGTATTTCAAACTGAAAGTCCCAATAAAACATAATAGGATAGCATTAGAAGAAATACATTGGATAATTTGGTTGGTCTACAGAAGGTTAGAAGTATGTTTATTTAAAGGATACAGGAAGAAATTACTCCAGGAGAGATGTACAGAAATATAGATTATAATACTATAATCTTTCAATCTTTTTGGTCATTACTTACACTGAGTTACATCATCAATATAGAATAGTGAGCCAATTCCGGGCGTAGCTATGCAAGCCCAAGCCAATACGCTATTGCCATAGTGCGTAATCGATAAGCTTACTCAAGTCCAATCTGATTAAGGTGTTTGCATAATTTAGTAAGGATACTGGGTTTCTGCTACTGAAGCCATCTTCATCTTGTTTTGGGGTTTTTCTTCACAGTTCTCAAAATATTTCTGTCATCACTGCCGTTGTTGTTCTTGGCTGATCTGGTCGATGTGTGTTTGTGGTTTTTACACCTGTGGTTTCTTTTTTTTTTTTTTTTTACTGACATTCTAAATTGTTGTACTGACTATACACGGTGCTCATTGCTCTGTTTGATTTTCTTGCAGTTAGGTTCTTTAATTGGCCTTGTTGCTTCAGTACTTTCAGAAGAAACTTTATAGTTAAATTACTGTTTGTCTTGCTATGTGTGTGATATTTTTGCTCTTATACTTCTGAAAATGACAAGCTTTACTAAACCTTTTTTCTTTCACATAAATACAAGTAGAATCCACTTTATTGGGAGCACCTGTCGAGCTGCTCACTCGTGCAATTATCTAATCAGCCCATCATATGCAGGGCTCCACACACCATAAATCATTAGGAGCCTAAAATATTTACTGTACTGTAGAAGCCAACATTTAACCCTTTTCATAACATTTAGCCATTCTAATTTAAACGTGGTTTTATCTTAGTTAACTGCGCTTTGATAGCATTAACTGATAACAAAGACTAAATATTGACTCAGTCTGGCTAGGATGAACATACAGTACCTGTTACCTGAGAACTTTCACTGGCCAACTGGCCAAATAGTCTCTGTATCTTTGGTATCGGATGTACTGTAGAGTCAGTTACTTGTCAGTTGATTCTGTTTCTTGACTAATGTTACAGTAGCTAACATTTGCTACCTAGCCAGCAAAGCTACGTTATGCTCATTAGATAGCACAACACTGGGCGAGTTCCAAAAGCTACCAAAAATAAAAAAGGATAAAAAGGAAATTCTTAACATCATTAAAACTTAATCTTGATCTGATAATACTACCAAATTACGTGTTAAATAAATCTCTTTTGTTGTTTTGTAGTTCACTCCTCCATGGTCATTAGCCTGTACATTCAAAGGCTTCCAATAGTGTTCATATCAAACATGAAAAATAAAAAGATATCAGTGAATTTAACAATGACATGCCAGTTGATGCCTGTAGTGTTAGTTTTTCAGAAACTGCTGAGCACACAACCGTCTCTAAAGTTGAAAACCAAAAAATTCTGTCATTATTATTGTTATTATTATTATTATTATTATTATTATTATTAATAAGGAAAAATGCAAGTACATTGTTGCTTTTAGAATTAATTTTTTTATATTGAGAAATTCCATGTATAAAAAGGATTTAGCCTATTTTAGATTTAGATAAGTATTAATCTTACCCAGATCTAAATAATATGTATTCAGAAAGGAAGATTTTTATTATTGTTTTCATTGCTGACTGCATGTCCTGACGTTTGCCTAATTACCACAAAATTTATAGCTTTGTGCCTGATGGCGTCTCTTCTAAGAGTGTTTAGGGTTGAGGCAATTGCCTTCTGAAGCTGGTGTTGTTCAGACATGCCAGTGTTGTTTAATACAGTGGGTTCTTTTCGCTTCACTGACCTCCTTACAACTTTGGAGGATTCTACTGATAAAACAGCTTTTTAATATACACGCATTATTATCTTTTAGCCAACAAAGAAATACAATGTAATAACATTCCTTGATTATATATTCTATACATTTTTGAACACGAATTACACAAGAAACTTTCAACCCACATTGTGTTTAACATGTAGTGAATAGTGCTAAAAGATAATTGCGATCACTTTAACAGAATGGTTTATGTCTTCTTTAGTAATGTTATTAAGAACTGACTATATTTAAACAACTCTGACAACATCCATTCCAGCGATCAGTTTAAATAGACATTCACCATCATACAGTATACTACTGTATTACATAATAATAGTGTAATAATAATTAAATTATTTAAGGTTGGAAAAAATATTGGAGGATATTTGTTTTTGAATTATTGTTTTTAATTAAATTAGTGATTTGTAATGATTATGTTATTTGAATTTAAAGTAGTTGCAATATTTTAAACCTAAGGATCATCATTTCAGTCAGTTTCTCATCAAATAATTAGTTGGAGCACATGAAATTCATCCGTAAACACAATATTCAAAAGAGCATGTTATACCAAAGTTAAAACAACAACAAAAAAATAAATTAGCTTGCTGTAAGGTGATTGCTTTGGGGGTTTTCATAATCCTAACAAGTGACAGTCATGCTTCATGCATATGAAATGAATTGCTTTTGAATAACTGTGGAAATTTGTTTTGCCGAGGTCTAAAGGGAATTTGTACAAAATTAATTAGCTTTGATTAGCTAATTTGTAGTCACTGGTTGGTGTGATTTATTACAACTTGCTTTTGGTCAGAACCCACACCTAAACAAAGCATCCGCTGAATGGAAAAGAATTGTAAGTTTTTGTCATTTACTTGGCCAACATGTATGCGATTGCTAGTATGTGAAAAGACTAGCCATTGGAGCCACTTCACTCAGCCAATGTACATTAGTATGAAGACCTCAACCAGCATGAATCTTCTGTCTTACTCAGTCAGTCCCTATCTCATCTCACATTAGGCAAACCACATCAAACATCTATGAAATCTGATGTTATCTCCAGTTGGATAGAACAACAGCAAGTCTGCTTCTAGGGTTATGACTAATTCATCTAAGGTGAGAACACACACACATTGCACAAATTTGAACAATTACCTGTGTTTTGGGTCTTTTTATGTTTCATCTACAGTAGGTGATACTATTACTAGCTGTTACTACATTAGGTCAGCTAAAGTCCAACTCAAAAGGTGTTTCTTAAAAAACTGCATCTACAATCACTATTTATGAGACCTGGATCAAGTAATTGTTAGTGCTGGAGAAGCTACTGCATCAGCAGTGAGAGAAGCAGTAATTGACGTTTTCAGCAAGGTAATTATGGGCATTTTGCAACACAACAGAATTCTGGCAGGCGTCTCCTTCATCCTGAATGCACGGTGGAGGGAAATAAGTCGCCATGGTAATGGGGGCATGACGAGCCATTATGCTGGCACCGTTCCTTTTGGCAGTAACGTTGAAATTTTGGATAATTATCACAGTTTGTGAGATATATCTATGTATATACATGAAGAAATGTAACATTTGCAGTTTATATATGTAAAATATATTGTTTCTGATTATCCTTTCTGATTAGCATTATAACTCCCCTATCATAACACATTGTACATGATAACCAAATCACATGTCCCTGTGTGAATGAGCAGGAGAAGATTATATTACATGGCAACAAAACAGCACTTTAATGAGATTGCCTTGGCCTGTTGCACATACAGAGACAAAGAAAATGAGGGAATTGCTTTATGCCAAACAGCTCAAATATCTCTTTCCTGGCCAGAGGTGTATGCTGGTGTTTCTATTGGAATTTCTCTCTTACCCCATCATTACACCTGAGTCAGGCTGCATTCCAGTTGCATGTGCTGTTACATTTCCACATAGGCTGTGATGATACAGTGTAGTAATTGGCTATTCCCAAAAGCAAGGTTTAAAAAGGGGTGACAGAGTATTCCTCCAAGATGGAGACAGAAATTTGACATATACATAAATATAAACTTGTGTCTGTAAGAATATATTGTGGATCAGTGAAAGAGTGGGTGTTTAAAACATAATGATGTAATAAATAAATTATCTTGTACAAGTATGTTTTAACATCTATTGTACATATAAGTATCAGGTCATATCATAGCTTAATAAAACATTGTGCTACATTTTGAAGAAATGACTTATACAGTGAATAAAATAAAGCTTTTCTGAGAGGTTGGGAAAAAGTTTTTACAGATTCTGTGGTATGTTTTAATATAAAACAATTTGATTTTTAATTCTAAGCCTATTTCATTTAAATTGATTGAATTGATCTTTACCATAAATACATACATTCTTTATAAATTACATATAAAAACAAAAGTGGTAAAAATTAGTATTTGGTTGAAAAGGAACATTTGGAATAGTCTCCTCATTTCCAGTGAAGTAAAAACTAATGCTACAGCATCTATGGACAGCCTGTACAACTGTTTGCTTCTTTGTGGCAACAGTTTGGTGATGAAAAATGTATGGTTGTGATTTCATTAAGAACAAAATGTATATACCTACAATATTAATAATGTCTTTTACTTGGAATTATTTAATTAAAATTAATCTGCATTTTATAAAATTAATATCTGCATTAATGCATAGTGTTATTTTGACATTATTACATTTCTACTGCCATTGCTTTTAATAAAGCAAAACCGAACAATTTCTATAAATTTCCTTAAAAAAGCCTAATTATAAAGAGCTTACAGGAGACCTCCTGCTCATCAAGACCAGCTGATAAAGAGGGCTATGTATTGTTTATTTCACAAGTCCATTACTTAAACATCAGTGTCCAAAGGGGGCTGTCTGTCCACACAAGGAGACAGTGAGTCCTGGCTATGAGTGGAGCTTATGCCAGTGTCTGAGTCCGTGTCTGTCACATCACCGGGTGAAAGTTTTTGCCTTAGTGTTCCTGTAGTTTTCTGACAGACTGGGCTTTTCAGGTATACAGGGTTGGGTGACTCAGCATTGTCCTCCAACTGCATTGAGCTTAGCTGGGCAATAAGGTGATGGTACTCCTGGTTCCTGGACTGCAGTAATGTTGTGTTATGCTGAATCTCCTTTTCAAGGTCCTGGGTTTCGGTGTGGAGAGAAATTCCTGCTCTCATACTTGCCTCCAACTCATTCTGCAAGGTGTCCAACTCCAAAGATTCTGCAGAGGTCAGGGGAGTGATTGGGTCAAACTCCAAATCAGGACTTGTAGCTGCTGCGTCCTGGAGTTCTTCAGTGTTCATTGTGCAAACAGCTTTTCTTAGCTCTAGGTCAATGTCTCTAGAAAGCGCATTAATTAGTTCCTGATGTCTAAGCACCTGTAGATCCATTTGTGCAATACCATCACTGGTATACAAGTATTCCTGCAGTTGATCATCAATCTGAAATATGGATAAGGAAAGCAATTGGCTGTTGGCACTCTCAGTCAGCCTGGAATCATCAGGACAGCTTTCTCTCAGCTGCTGCTCCAAAAGCTCAAGCTCCAAGTCCAGTTCCCGTATGTGGTCGAGCTGCTGTCGGATGGTGTAGTCCTGGGAAATGATAAGTTGAACCATTGTGTCAATTTCCTTTGAACCCTCTGAGCTGTCTTCCTTCTGCATTTTCTCCAGTTTGCGGAAGGCCTTCTTTACCATGCGTTTCTGGCGTTCCACAGGAAGGTTTCTGGCATACTGTGCTGGACCCTTCTCCCATCCCTTAGACCTGAGCCCCTTCGACTTTGACGCCCTTTTAGGTACAAATTCACTAGTCTTCACCAAAACAAATTGTATGAAGGGTTTCTCATCACCCCATGCATTCCACAAGCGAAGGATACGTGTCAGGGGAGGCAGAGCTCTTTCAAACCCCTTCCAGCGCTCCAGGAGACAGAACTCTTTTGGCTCTCCATGTAGAAGCCTTTTACTTTCTGGTTTGGTCTTATGGTCTTCCAGTAAAGCCTGAACCACATCAGCACAAGTTGTGTGCTTGGAGACACCAGAAACAACTTTCTCCTCTTTGCCTACTAAAACTTGTATCTCTTTAGCTGGTGTTTCCTCTGTTTCTTTAGACCTGAGAAAAGAAAGTGAAATGTTTATTAAGAAACTTGAAATACTTTAATCACAAGAAAATTTGAGAAAACTGTGTAAATGGCTGAAATACTAAAATCCACATATATGACTACAATGAAAATAGATTTGGTAAACCACATGTAAAATCGTATAGTCAGAGAAATTTAGTAAGGTCATGATATAGTTGCATAAAGGTAACTAAGGAAATATTCTCATTTATTTTGATACTAAATTTTTTTAAAATTTTTGTGTGCCAGCCCAGTATAAAATCCAGCAAAATACATGCATTGGAAGCTCATTATTCGATGGATCTGACTCAATAAAGGCTAGTCTGTGTCTGCAATGTTTCCACAGTTTTGCATAATAAGTCTGAAAGGCCTGTTACCGAATACAATGTGACTCCATGGATTAGTAGGGTAAATAGACTGGATTTACACCGATCAGTATATTAATTAGTGTCATAATAAAAGTGCCATCCCTACAAGTTACATCTTTGTTATAAAGTTTTCTTTATAGATGAGACATTGCCACGTTGCAAACTTTAAAATGTTTAACGTTATATAACGTTGGATGGTTAATCAAACTTGACTGAAACCTGTCCAGTGTTGTTTATTAAGGACCTAAGGCTAAGCTAAGTTGGTCCTTTGATGAGTTTAAGAGCATGAGCTTTGTTAGGCTCGTGGTTGGAATTGGCTGAGAACAGTTATGAAAGTAATAGGCCCTAGAGACAATAAAAGCCCATTTTCTCATGGTTTAGAACAAAATCTATTTACAGATTTTTTTTAAACAAACAGTTAGAGATGCACCAATTGCAATTTTCTTAGATAATACAGATTTTCTATTTTTTAAAAAGCCTGATACCGATTTTGTCCGATTCTGATTTTTTTTTTTTTTTTAGAACAAGAGGTCAAGGGTCAATTATTGGATCCATATTTACAAGTAATAAAAACTGTACATGTTGGGTAATGTGATATGATACCATTAGCACCACATTAACTGTTCTAAGTAGAACATTGGTCATTAGCTGCACTGGTCAGTCGTGCATACTGTAGGTACAAAATGTAGTTTGGAAGTTTCTTTAAGAAAAAGCAGAAGGATGTTTTGCCTGAGAATGGTCATAATGAATAATGAACAATGATCAGGGTGAAGGGTTGGGAACAGAAAATCTATTCCAAATATGAACCAATTAAAAATTCCCAAGTACCAGGTACCTGAAAAAAAAACTAAACTGAATTTTGCTTCTGCTTATCAGTTCCTTAATGCTATATCTGCAAGAACATGCATGCTTGACATTAGGAATTTGAATCTCTATATTCATGAGCCAAATGCAAAGAACAAAAATACTTTTCAGCACAACTTGCTTGTTGACCTGGTCATTTGAGATTTGCAGCCTGGCACAACATTATCTAGGTTTCCACCTGGCACAGACAAACAAGTGGCATATTGTGTGTGAGTCCTTGATAAAAGACCCCAAAGGAATGTAATACGTATGCAACAATGTGAGTGGCTGGTTAATGGTTAGAAGATCCTGAGAGTTCAATTGAGCCAAGTAAATACCTGAGCTACTTACATAGCAAACAACTTAACATATCTCCTGCACACACAGAGACTGCTTGTGACAACTTAATCAAATGTACAGAGCTGCTGTTTCAAAAGAATGTCCATGTGGAATGTCCAAGAACCGTGAGATTTTTTTTCTTCTGATTTAATTTAATGTTTTAAAACACTGGTAATATTACTCAGAAAAGTTAAAGGTGATGTAAAAAAAAAACAGGTACAACAAACTTTCTGTGATGAGAATTATTCATTATATTAAGTGTGGTTACAGGACTCAGTACGGTAAATTTGCACATCCTAGTGAAGTAAAATAAGTTTGTGTACGGTATGACAAAGTATTAAGCTTCTAAATAATGCATGATGTGTCATACATGATTGCTGTGAAAGACATTACTCATAATCCTAGCTAATCCTTTTAGAGCACATGTGGTAAAGGTCGCAAAAGGCTACAGTATGTTTTAGGTATGTTATGTCATACTGTGACTTCGTGATTTCCAGCAGTATAACTGATATTAAATCACACTTAGTATATACACACATTCCGCCTCACCTTTACACATAAAAAAAAAAAAAACCTGATCAATGCTATGCCTCACAACTATCTTAACCTTGGTGAAAATGTGAAAATTGAGATTAGGTAATTGGTAGAAATTAGACATGAGGAAATGATTTCACAATGCTTATTCAAGGCCTTTGCCACCTGCAGTCATCTCGCTTCAAGTAAGTGCTAACAAAGGAGACATAAAATCACACACCAACTACTCTATTCTATCTCTATTCTAGACCCTATTCTATTGTGCTATTTGAATACAATTTTACATTGCATTTAAATTGACACATACAGTATTGCAATTGTGATGGCAATTTAAACTTTAGTATTTAACTATTAAATCCAACATTTACTATTTAAACATTTTTATATAAAATAAAAGCAAATAATAGAATTTGCTTTGGAAGTTGCATGAAGGCAACATATATTTCTGGTCTTATGTGTTTTTAATTTCTGAAATCTCTCTTTTACAACAAGACCACCATGACCTTGGTTAAACTGTGATGGCATCTGTGATTTTCTTGTCTCTTTAATGTTTTTTCATTCAGCACGATACCTGCAAGTGCATGATATTAATTTAAATTAATGTTCAAAAAGCACCAAATTAGACTTTTATGGTCACCAAAACCACACCCATAAATTGATGAACAGGACTGTAGGTTGGACTGTTTTAGCCCTAGTCTTTGAGTTCATATGCCATATTCAGTATACTTCAGGTAAAACTCCACACAAATTTACTGACTGTTTCTGACAACGTATGGATACATTACATGTAACAAATTGCACTTTTTATGAGTTACAATAACTGTTTTTCCTAAACGATTGAAATAGCAATTACATGCAATGGTGTACTATGGTAAATAAATCTACATTGTTTAAAGACCTAAGCAATAAATAAATAGATTAAAAAGAATTGTACTCAGTAAATATTGCTCTATACAAATCAGCTCTATATCAAATCCTTGCTTTCTAAGGCTAATATTTGTACAGGAAAGAACCAAATGGGGGATGGAAGCACCTGTGTTTGTCTTGTGTGAAAATCAGTGGACACCAGCAGCTTCCTGTTACACATTTCCTGCCAACAGATGCAGACATTTCCATGGCAGAATCAGAGCAAAAATAGAGATTTAAAACTGAGGTAAAGGAAACTTTTTTTTTAACGTGGAATAAAAGTTGTGTGACTGTTTACAGAGAAACCAACATCAGAGACCAAGTGCCTGTTGATGTAAAATAAGCTCTGTACTTATTACCTATTACTTGTATCTACATTCATATACGTTCAGTGATCTATTCCTGTTATGATCTAATGCTGTGCTTCCGTGACCAGTAGAGACATACTGCCATGTTGACTGCAATACACAACAAGCTTGTTGTATTCCTCCACACCCTGCATTGTGCTTGATCACTAAGCAGAAAGAACTAATGCCATTTAAATGGTAATGAGTAAATTTTCCATCTTAACGAACAATCTTTCAGGTAATATTACATGTACATTAGGAAGAATAATCCCCCTCTTGTACAAATGTCAGCACAGGCAAAGGAATGGTACTGTATAAAGCAAAGATGGTTTAAAAAAAAATCATGAATTTAATGAATTCAAGATTTCTTTAAAATTTCTACTTTCAAGGAAACTGAGTAAACAGAATATCTTTGCAGAATTTGCTAACCCTTCTGAAGATTTTGACTGTTACTTATTTTTTTTTTAGTTTAAACAGTCTGCTTTGTTAACTTGTCTCTTTCTTCATTAAAATTTAAGCATTTAATTTTTGTTGCAAGAGTAATGTTACTGTAAACTGTTTTTGAACTGACTTAATGGAAAAGCGATAAAATAAAGATCTACAACCTATAAAGAGTGTCCAAGTCTTTTGCACTGCACTGTGTAACTAATAGGGGTTTTTTACTGCCATTTGTTATATTAAGTGTAACCATGAGAGGTACCTGCATGAACATTGATTGATGATGATAACACCCTGGTGATAAGATATAGAGCATTACACTATTAGAACCAATAGTGGACCTGTGTAACATCACATTTAACGCCTTTGATTTTCTTTCTTGCCTTAAAAACATGCTGTAATTCTATCACCATAGTCACTAAAAGGATGTCACTATTGAATCAATATTGGGTATCATAGAAAAAGCAGAATGAATTCCTAACTCAGCAGGAATATTTGCTGACAAAACACAATGTTGTGAAAATGACTTCAAAGCAATATTATACCAAATAAAGAGTTTAAGAGGGATATAAACTCTGGTCACTGCAGTGGAAGCACAGTGTCCTTAGCACTGAACCACTGGAGAGGGACATGCTGTTAATGTCCCACAAACACCCTATTACAATACTGTACATTAATTTGGTCTAAGATGCACCTCACTATTTTATGATTGGGTAATTTTGAAAGTGAATGAAACATATAAATAAAGTATAAGTGCTCCAAATAAAGGGGAAAATAAATTTTTAGGTTGTATTTGCAATTATGTCTTATATTATATTATATCATATATTTAAGGTTATCTCAACATCAAGTCATTCAAACTTTCAAGAACAATATTGTTTTGTTCCAGAAGTTCAATGTCATCGCAACATCGTTCACGCAACATTACATCGGTCATCCAGATTCCTGCTCAATAAGGCTTTATGTTAAAAAGTAATCATCCAAGTAAGTTTAGACAATAGAACATCTAAGAAAAATGTTAGTTGCTACTGTGGTCAGAAGAACAAGCAGTGAAGATAACAGAATAATCTATAATCTCTGCTTTTTACTACACAACTGATTAGTGTTAACAAAGATTAACACTAAACATTAATAAACATTTTTACTTTTATTTAAGTTTTATATACAACAATTTAATAATGTTTCATGTATTTACTTGTAACAATCAACCTTCTTTATTTTAAGCACACAGTAAAGTTTATCTGACTTCATCAATACACACATGTATTTCTACTAATATGATGGACTGCATGCCCGACATTTAACCACACAAATGCAGGAAGACAAATATGGCAGAATATAATGAAGCCAGAGTATTTTTGTGTTTACAACTCAACTTAAAAAAAGAAGGGTAAAAAAAAAAAAAAAAAACTATAAATATTACTTTCCCCAAGGTTAAATTATTTAATTTAACCAGAGTAAATGATTCGGTTTAAAATATAAAAAAACAGACAACCCATTAATAGAGATATTAAAAGATAAATGACTTCATATATTATGTGAGCCCGTAAGCCCTACTCAACTGAATGTGTAAAGTAAATAACAGGATTTTGTTGCCAGCTTTGACTAGAGATACATCAACAAGAAACACTTTTCCTGACTTTCCTGAGCCTTATCTAAAAAGAATGAGGGAATATGATGGAATAAACAGGGTTGTTGATCTTAAGAGGAACATCTTTAGCAGATAGTCATCTTCACAAGAGACAAAACAATCTTAAAAGAGTGAGCTCACAGAACTGCATGTTTGGACTTAAAAAGATTTGATTAATGCTTTGAGATTAACAATCTCTTCATAAGCTCACTTGTATAATTAGATAATATATCAAAGCAATTTAACTGTTATAATTATATGTATTACCTAATTATTATCATAAAAAGTCAGGACAACATGCACCATATTGCTCACTGGAATACACAGATGACACACAGGTTTATAATATAGCATACTGTATACAATAGCTGCATGTGGCAAAGCTGTGATTTCCTTTAAACCTACTGTAGGTCGTTGTGATGGACTGCTGCCAAAGGAAAATCATAGCAAAGGCATTTTCATAAAAAACATGCTGAGGAGATAAAATGATCCAACACACTAGACAATCTTTGCGTACCACATAAAATAACAGACGATGGGAGTTGGGTTTCCTCTGATCTGTTTTCAATCCATACACTTGAGATAAGTAGAGTGTGTGCTCATGTGTGTGTTGCTTTAGAAAAGGTTGTGCTGTAATATAAAAAAAGAACCCTAAAAATAGTTTGACAAAATGTTTAACATCCTAAATTTACCATAAGCATTTACAAAGACCTATTCTCTTTTCTGACTGATCAGGAGGTGTTCATGAATTTTCTATGACAACAGCTAGGATGGTAGTACCAGGTTTATGTTAATGCAGTCAATCTTATTCTGTATGCCAAAATTTCTCTAATAACATGTTACAACTAAGAAATTGATGTACCAAACTGTATAGTAGTATTGACTTAGCTGTCAGTGCAGAGATCTTATTTAGCATTTTCCAGAGAATTTTCCAGTGTCAATGCTTTGTAATCTACAGACTACAAGCCCTTCCTTTGCATATCGTCAGTGGTAGAACTTCAGGACTGAGGGCTTTGTAGTTTCTCATTAACATGGCTAGTAAGAAAATGATTGTGTATACCTGTTATAACATAAGTGATAATAGGACCTTACTTATTTTCCAACACTCACATTACCCTCTTTCACTTTATTTCTTTCATAAACAGATTCGGAGCTAATGTTAGGTAATATCAATCTGCAGGTCCAAAACAGGTTGTACCTCCACCTTAGACACAAATCAGGTGTGTTTGGAATCTTGCTACAAACAAACCTTTTCCCCAGAAAGTATTATAAATGCATCTGATGTGACTAGTTATAATGTTTAATTAGGCTTATTACCGGAATGTTCACACAAACGCTGCTGCTGTTCATTCAACACTGAGATTTAGTTAAACTATGCAGGTGTAGGAGTAAATTTAACCATGAATGATGAAAGATTAAAACAACTTAAGCAACAATTGTAAGACTTTAACCTTATGAGACAAAGCTGGGCACTGTTCACCTGCATAGGTATTCCGTTAACATGGTAAAATTGAATAAATTACTAAACTAAATTAGACACTAACCATTATTTTTAAATTCCTTTAAACTGTAAATATACTGTAAATCTTTATGAGTTACCAACAATATCAACACATTCATTAAGATATTCTCACATTAAATTGTAAAAAAAATATTAACGATAATACTGGCATTAGATTTTTTTTTTCACAAAAAGGAAAAATATTCTTGCACATTCACTTTTAAATTTGTGTGAATTTCTAATTAATTCTCAATTTCTGATTAATTAAGTCTAAATTCATGACATGTTCATTTGTACAATTTACCCTGTTCAGGGTTTAACATTGTTTGCCACTTTATTACTGTGTGCACTTGTTGTGACTATTTACAGTATTTTAGAACTGTAATTATACTGTATAGGCATTAATAACAGCATCCATTGTCACAAAACCAGTCTATATAGAGCAGTCGGAAATAGCCTAAAAAGATAAAGAGCCTAAATAACCCTATGTCTCAGTGGTGGTTGGTATTCCTTCACACATCATGAGGCTTTTTGAGGCAGTGTATAAGGCTGAGAATTCATATACTGTACTGTAAATACTGTACTCAAGTAAAAACCAGACCTTAATAATTCTGTATTTTCATCTTTAAAACTAACGCTTGATCTTTATTAGTGTTTATGATTTTTTGTCTTTTTCGTTTTCAGCTTGTGTAATCTACAGGATATACTACTCAGTTTTCCTGTTTTTTTTTGTTGTTTTTTTTAAACTAAGGCTTTCCAACATTGTCCTCCTGGAGGAGTGCTTCAGTCCTTAAGTCTGCCCAGCTTCCTCATCGCCTCATTTGTACACTCTGCTCAGACAGATCATGTTCCAAAGCTTCAAATTTTATACTAACACCGCCGTCAACACTGTTGTTCTCTCATAACCTCTCACTAACCAGTCAAGTGGAATCTCTCCTGCAATTGTAATCTATTGCTGACAAACAGACTTTGCAGTCTCCACTCCTGTAGTGTTGGATTTTTCATTAAAATGGAGAGCATGTTTTTTTAGGAGCTAACATAAAAAAGACCATTATTTAATCCTGCTGATTTTTTTTTTTTTAAACCTCCTTGTGACATTAAAGCAGCACATAACTGAAGTTAATTTCTAACAGGATTAAACCAAATACAGCTACAACAAAGAAATTACAACCACAATAACATAACATGGTATGGAAATTTGTACAGTATATACGCAAATTGAATGTGTTTAAGCGTGAAGTTTCCCTTTAACACAGATTTAATAGACACACACATAAGCACCTGTGTCTATGTGAACTGAGCAGCAGAACTGTGGAGTAACTCGAGCCTGAGCCACCATATGACACTAACGTTATAACAACACAAGTCCTATCAATACAACATGCTGATCCTTATTTTATTTCATTTTTCATTTCAGACCCCAAAAAACTCTCTCAGCTCCATGGAAAGATAGTATAAGATAAAGAACAAATTATTTCGTTGGAATTTTACTTTCGTGTTGTATAAAAAAGGGTTTTAGGATACATGTTCGCCCTTTAAAAAGTTACAAAAATTAAACAGGCCATTCGGAATATCTACCTGCTTTTCAGTCGCGCTTTAAGAAAGTTTCGTCCAAACGGCGCCATTGTGCTTCACTGTATAAACGCAGTCAGTTCCGAGCCATAGCGCAGGAGTTCAGGACGCAGGATACCTGCTGAGGGAAACTTCACCAACTTGTGAACAGAGTCGACAGCAGCCTGAGGAAGCCTAGGTTTTTAATGGGCCGTCCCACAACGAGGAGGGAGCTGGGCTACGTCTCAAATCCGCGCACTAACCTAAAATATACAGCAGCATGTAGAAATGTACAAAATGTGTCAAATGTATAAAAGTCACATTTATTATTTATTACGAGGTATTTTTTTAAATCACCACAGAGCCAGAAAGCAGAACTTTTATTAAGTAGTACTTTATTATTTCGAACATTACTTGTGATAAACTAATGACTCCTTAAGATGGCGACGGGGAATCCCCCCAAGGGAAAACCAGGGCGCGTTAAAACAGACACAGCAACCACGCTAAGACCCCGCTAAGACTTAACGGATACAGTATGTGGTGCCTATAATCTCCCACAGACTAACGATATTTCTACTTATAAACTATTAGTGGATAATCTCTACAGTGCTCTAAAGTTAGAAAATCAATATTATTTAAGAAGAACAACAGAACTCACAAACAAATCCCCACAACAGACCCTGCTCCTAATTTGTGTGGTGGTTATGGAAATCCCATGGTCATAAAAAAAAAGTGTGAAACTTTGACATTTTGTGTTTTCTTAACCAGCATCCATTTTACTTAACTACAACAGTTATTTAAATAAAAGGTTAATAATATGGTTATATTTCTGAATTGCTGGAATTTGAAGCCAGTTTGTAGGATACCAAGAATACAAACAGTTGTACTGTTATTGGTGTTGAATTATTGTAGTTAAGTTAGGTAGTATGTAAATTTAATGTGTGTTGCATTTACTTATATTTATGCATAGTTTAAAGCTTTAATATATTGTTTATTTTAATTATTTTTTTAAAAAAACAGTTCTTTAGTCTTATTCACCATTTTTGTGGCTTTTAAAAAAATGTATTGGTTCAGACACCATTTACGCACTGGTACTGGTCATGAAAAAATCCAAACGAAACACAATTCCACAACAGATAGGGTGCCAGTCCATCACAGGGCACACACATTACAAATTTAAACCTAAATTAACCTAATCTGCATGTTATATTATCCACAACTTATAATGAGCATAAACACTTTGCAAATTAATACCACCCATATTCACAGCATACAGCCTGCATTAATAACATACCCTTATATATTTATAGTAGGGTTTTAAATTGTGACACTTGATCAAGGAATTTTACATTTCTAATTAAAATATTACACAATCTGTCTCCCTTTTTTATTAACATCAGTGCTAAAATAAAAGGCGATAAGCCTTTTAAAATCAGTTCTTATTTTCATTTTTTTTTTTGCGTTTAAGTACCCCTCTCTGTTTTTTATGATGTTGTAATGGTCCAGAAGTATGATGTAGATTTTTACAGATGGTAATAACCAGACTGGATTTATTATGTAGATGTCCGTTTTAGTACAGTATATAATTATCCAACTGCTTGACCAAAACTTCACTTTTACTTGTTTAACACATAGCTAGCAAGGTATAGAACACATTTAGGCTGACTGACAACCATGTATGATAGCTCCTTACCCAACATGATATTTTAAGGAAGATAGGCTAGCCAAGATTAACAAGTAATTAAAAAAATATTGATAAGTGAAATATTTGCATGGTTTTTTAAAGGAGAGGTGTCACAGTTTGAAGTGTTACACATCTTTAATCAACACGAATGCCAACAGTTTATGCAGTCAGTATTTCTGATGTCATCAAGATGCTGGATGCAGAGCTGAAGGGAGACAGGGCTAGATAAGGAAGGATGGTGAGAGCTGGAGAGGGGAGGGGGGAGGTAGGATGAAGCAGCCTGTGACATCACTCCAGCTCTTATATACTGGGTGGAATGGAGCCCAGCACTCCTCGGTTCATTCCTGAAAAAGCCAACAGGACACACAGCACAGCAGGCTGGATAAGAAACCAAGAGAAAAGTGTCTGTTGGAGTCATCTTGCTTTCCTGATCTTGCTTTCTCTCTGTCTTATAATACTTTGCCCACTTTCTCCTTTGTCCACTTCTTTTAGACTTGACCTATCACCTTATGGACTTGGGCCTAAAATAAAGGTGCAACATCTGAGGAATTGTCAGCAAGATGTCAGTGCAGTTGACCTTTGTGGCTTTTCTCTTTCTGACCATTAATGGACTCTGCTCAGGTAGGCACTTCATTACTGCACAGTAATTGATAGATTTGTACTTTGGGGTTTTCTACTACGTGCAATTCATTTCAGGAAGTAATATTTGTATAGAAACTTGTGAGCTGAGCTACCTGATTTAATTTATTGAGTTACTTATAACTCCAGCTGATAGAGGAAATGAGGGAACAAATAAGTAGTGCAAATTATACAATTTACGATTTCTGTAACTGAGTGGTTTATTTAATCATAGGAACACTAGCTGACATTCATTTAGTTAAATACATTTATATTTCAAGAGAAAACATGCTTTTGATGACGCTTTAATTCTTTATTATTACTAGATTATTAGATGCAAAACACATCTAATGTCTTATTCCAATAGTTGCTTTACCTAATTGCCCTTAGAAAATCAAATTAGGCATCTCTCTCACACATCTCAGATAAAGCAAGAGAGAGAGAGAGAGAGAATTGTGAAAAAATACATTTATTCCAGTTTACATTTTAATAAATTTAAGTTTCATAATTGACTAAACGTTGAACTGAATTGAACTGTTAGGTCTGGAAAAAGCACGCAATTTGCTGTCTTTTCCAGTGGGACTAAAACACTCCCTGTTAGTGTTTGTATTAGGCACGTCTAGCCAAGTAGGAAGATCGCACAATTGTTTAAATTGTAAAGTGTAGAGTGAAGTTGAGCAATTATTGCAATTAGTTTGAATGGTAACCGCTGTTTATTCTTAATAATCTAATGGGCTCTTTGCTAAGTTTTTTGCTTGCCATAGGGCATAGCCATACATAACTAATGTAAATATTATTTCTTTACAGATGCTGATCAGGCCAAAGAGGCGATAGATGAGGAAATACTGAGCAGCCTCTTTACTTCAGAGGTAGAGTTTATTTATTTTTCACATTGAAAGCCACTTTATTGTGTGATGAATAGAGATTTGGGATAGAAACACCTGTTTGCTTACTGGGTGGGTAAAAAGCTCTCTCAAGTGACTATAGATGTCAGCAGGAAGTCTTTGGAGTGTTGATTTGACCTTTGAGAGAAGAACACATGCATTACCGTTAGTGTAAGACTTTATTCATGTCTGTTTTTTTTTGTTTTTTTTGCAGATGGAGCATCTGTCTTTAGTAAAATAAATTAGAAGTCTATTTACAAACAAGCAAGATGTACTGTATGATTTTAAAGTTTGTGGTGGCTAAAAAGCTTCCAATTTTCAGGAATTGATGTACAGTAGTGATGTAGCGGGTCTGCTTAAACTTTACACAGAATGATCTTAAATTGGTTCCATGGCACCCACTATTTAATGCTCAATGTATTTTTATGAAGCTTTATATTATTGAGCTGCAACATCAAATCCTGTGAGAAAATTCAGCCTGAAATAAAGGCTAATTATAATTCAAGGCTCATTACCTGGGTAAATGCATTTTAAAGATTCTACTTTCAGTTTTCAGTACTGGGAGGACAACAGAACTAAACTTAATAGCCTAGTTCTTGGTAAAATACTTAGAACCACTTTATTGATCAGCTTATTGACTAACTGCCACCATCATACATTTATAAATCAGGACACCCAGCATTTGTTTCTTGGGTGAAGTCAAGGCATATATTTCCTTGAGGTTTGTACAGTAGGTTATTGATGACATTTGTTTGGTTGTGATTATGTCCTGTGCTGATGGAGAGTGTGGGCAAGCCTAACCTTTGTAGTGTGCAACTTGTCAATGATTGCATTGGATTTCAGACACATTTGCTTAACTGATGCAATTTACTTACAATTAGACATGAGACTGATTTTGGTAATAGCTCGGAATCAAATTAAGCACCACATATTTACTCACTTAAGGGATGTGCTTAAAATGCAATTCTTCAACTTGACGACTGCTTTGTACAAACATGCAAACATACAACAATGCTTTTTTTGAAATCTATCGAACAGAGATGTGAAATTATGTGCTATCAGATATGCAGATATGCTATCAGATATGCAGTTTGCTGAAAATCCTATATGTCTGAAAGGACTCATGGGAATGCAGGCATCACAAAGAAACATTATGACTAGAAAGAGTGCCATCTTTAAGATGAACATGTTGCAGGCTCAGCGATAAATATTGATTTAGAATATTTTTAACGGGATACAAAATGCATGTATAAGCTATTTCAGTTTCTATTATGTTCTTATATTATTTAATTTATATTTATTTATTTGAATGCTGTAGATGTGATCACGGAGTATACTATATTTAACTGGAAATGCTTTGGGTTTGTTGCTGTAAAGCATAGTACTGCTTTAATTTTCATTATTGAGCTTAATATACAATTCTCTCTCTCTCTCTCTCTCTCTCTCTCTCGTTCTTTCTCTCTTCATGTGTCTGTAGGTACAACAAAGTAGACACAGCACCCCACTGTGGCAGGTCCCTTTATTTAACATGTGCCGGATGCTGGCAAGGGTTAGTGAGCCCTTGCAGGATGACTGGTACGGAAGTAAGGTCCAGTTAGCTTATGACCAGAAAGTCTCCACTGCTGTGAGCCAAACATCACAGGAACTCTATGACCTCCTGACCCTCTGCAGAGTCCTGCAACCCAGGGAGGTAGGAAAGGAAATGTAATTGGAAATATGTGTTTGCAGACTAGCACACAATTAAATCTTCCTACTCTGCAGATGCACTCTGCAGAACACAGATGATTAACACGTATTTATATCACTCTGTGCCTTACATTTTAAAATGAACCCAATGCCATTAAAAAATCACAATCATGGCAGGACAGATGTTTCAGTACACTTCCACACAACCAACACATTAGCACAGTTTTTGTATATCAAAACTAAATCTATTGTCTTTATTTTTTCTTTTTCTTTTGTTTCAGGTTGACCAAGAATTCCTTGAAGTGGACCAGAGTAGCGACAGGCCACTAAAGCGAAAATCTCCATATATTCTAAAGAGGCAACTATACAACAAGAAAGCAAGACGGCCATATATTCTGAAACGAAGTTTCTTTTACTGACCCCTATGACCACCAGTAAATAGACACTTTACATTCTGTGAATATGTTGCTATTTCCGACAGTAGTAAAATCTAAGTGGTACTGGCTGTTATATGTGTACACTTTGGTTTGCTTGAGCTTATTGTCATGCAAAAGTCTTGTCCCATGTTCTCTTTTACTAAGGGACTGGCTGTGTAAATAAAGTCAGTAAGCAACTACTGTATGTTTCCTTTATATTTATGATTACAGTTAAATATATTGATGTAATTAAATGATGGTTCAATTACTCAAAAAATTCTCCTGGTTATTTAAGTGAGCCCTTGCAGGATGACTGGTACGGAAGTAAGGTTCAGTTAGCTTATGACCAGAGGGTCTCCACTGCTGTGAGCCAAACATCACAGGAACTCTATGACCCTCTGCAGAGTCCTGCAACCCACTTGACACATTCGTTCTTATACTTCTATCTAAAAACTAAGTGTTACTTATTTTCCTAAATGGTTGCAAATGGATTAATGCTTTCTTACATACCATTTCTAAGTTAATTTAATTGCATCTAGAAAATGCTACCGAACTTTAGCTCATTCTTTTAATCAATATTATAGATTTTCTTGAATAAGCCCTTAATTCCAAAATGCAACATGACATAACAGAGCATCACTGAGACACAAAATTGAAAACTGAAGCAACTTAACACATAAAATATTGCTTTGTAGTTAAATGTGTGTAATGAGGCAGGCTAGTTATCTAGAAAAAGACACTAGCCATGTAACTCTGTCACATTCTCATCTTTATCTTCTATTCCGCTTTATCCTGTGTACAGGGTTGTAAGAGCCTGGAGCCTATTCTAAAGGCCAGGGCACAAGGCGGGCTACACCCTGGACTGGGTGCCAATTTATTGCAGGACACACACACACACACACACACACACACACACACACACACACACACACACACACACACACACACACTATGGGCAGTTTGGGAATGCCAATTAACCTAAGCTGGATTTCTTTGGAATATGGGAGTAAACTGAAATATTTAGAGGAAACACACCAAGACCGGGGAGAACATGCAAACTTCACACACAGACTAGGGATCTGTCACACTCAGTTCATTATTATTAATAAGGCCTGCACGGTAAAAACTCCAACTAGATAAATGTTAAATGAATTAATATTGTATTGTTGGTCTAACTTCTTATAATGGTATTTCTTGAGACAACATGTAACCTTGTGTTCTTAAAAAACTTTGAAAACATAGATGGAATAAACTAAACAAATCAAGTTGAGCCAGCAATTTACCTTCCCTGAGATCCCATCACGTGATTTTATATCGGCTTCAGAGTCGCTGAGGCTTATCTATTGTGATATTTCTTTGAATAAAATTTGAATTAATTTGTATGAAAACCGAATTGCCCGGTTAATCTAAAGCATCACTGCAAACATGTAGTTACTCTGGAGAATGACAAAGTAAAATGCTTGAAAATATTAAACCTTTGGAAAATTAAACAAAATGCAGCTTTAGCCCATCATTTAAATTCCAGAAACAGTATTTTACACTCTCTGTTGGTATACAGTACACTCACCTAAAGGATTATTAGGAACACCCGTTCAATTTCTCATTAATGCAATTATCTAATCAACCAATCACATGGCAGTTGCTTAAATGCATTTAGGGGTGTGGTCCTGGTCAAGACAATCTTCTGAACTCCAAACTGAATGTCAAAATGGGAAAGAAAGGTGATTTAAGCAATTTTGAGCGTGGCATGGTTGTTGGTGCCGGACGGGCCGGTCTGAGTATTTCACAATCTGCTCAGTTACTGGGATTTTCATGCACAACCATTTCTAGGGTTTACAAAGAATGGTTTGAAAAGGGAAAAACATCCAGTATGCGGCAGTCCTGTGGGCGCAAATGCCTTATTGATGCTAGAGGTCAGAGGAGAATGGGCCGACTGATTCAAGCTGATAGAAGATTTTTTAATTTTATTTTTATTTTTTATTTTTTAAGAGCAACTTTGACTGGAATAACCACTCGTTACAACCGAGGTATGCAGCAAAGCATTTGTGAAGCCACAACACGCACAACCTTGAGGCGGATGGGCTACAACAGCAGAAGACCCCACCGGGTACCACTCATCTCTACTACAAATAGGAAAAAGAGGCTACAATTTGCATGAGCTCACCAAAATTGGACAGTTAAAGACTGGAAAAATGTTGCCTGGTCTGATGAGTCTCGATTTCTGTTGAGACATTCAAATGGTAGAGTCAGAATTTGGCGTGAACAGAATGAGAACATGGATCCATCATGCCTTGTTACCACTGTGCAGGCTGCTGGTGGTGGTGTAATGGTGTGGGGGATGTTTTCTTGGCACACTTTAGGCCCCTTAGTGCCAATTGGGCATCGTTTAAATGCCACGGGCTACTTGAGCATTGTTTCTGACCATGTCCATCCCTTTATGACTACCATGTACCCATCGTCTGATGGCTACTTCCAGCAGGATAATGCACCATGTTACAAAGCTTAAATCATTTCAAATTAGTTTCTTGAACATGACAGTGAGTTCACTGTACTAAAATGGCCCCTACAGTCACCAGATCTCAACCCAATAGAGCATCTTTGGGATGTGGTGGAACGGCTGCTTCGTGCTCTGGATGTGCATCCCACAAATCTCCATCAACTGCAAGATGCTATCCTATTAATATGGGCCAACATTTCTAAAGAATGCTTTCAGCACCTTGTTGAATCAATGCCACGTAGATTTAAGGCAGTTCTGAAGGCGAAAAGGGGTCAAACACCGTATTAGTATGGTGTTCCTAATAATCCTTTAGGTGAGTGTATATCCTTATTAATATCTTTTATGTTTATTATAACTAGATATTTTGTGAAATTTATCATCTTTGCCTTCACAAGACTTCTCTTGTTTTCTTTACCCAGAGCTCTGTTGTGCTGGATTGGGTTAGAGGGGTGACGGTTGGCCTTTCGAGTTACTGGAGGAGCATGACCAAGATGTTGATGTTGTAATAGTCCTTGATGGACGGGGTGACTAAGCAGCACTTTTAGAAGTGATGCTTGGAGAGATACATGCTGTGAACATTGATCACTGTTTTAACCTTGACTAGTTTTGGCAGAGGCTTGCCTCTGTAGGCAGTGTTATGATCTGGGGTTGCTTCAGGTGGTCAGGTATAGTCTCAGCAATGTTATGTGGAAATAAAATTAAGTCAGCTGATGACCTGAATGTATGAATGACCAGGTTATCACATCAATGCAGTTTTTTTTACACTGATGACACAGCCAAATTCCAGGGCCCAAATTAGAAAAGAGTGGTTCTGGGAGCATGAGAAATCAGTTTCACTCATGAACCTCCCACTAACCCAAAGGTGACTGAATGAAATGTTAAGAGTGTGTGATTTTTTTTTTAGCCAGGCAGTTATTGTTGTTCTAAGATAAATATATTATAAAGACATACATGTAAAATGCAGTGTGCTTACCCTTAAGTTAAATCACACGTTAAATTGTGTATTATATACCACTATATGTGTGTATGTGTATATATACACATATATATATATTCATATATATATATATATATATATATATATATATAATGTATATATATATATATATATATATATATATATATATATATAATGTATATATTCAGTTATATAAATACTGTGTATATATATATATATATATATATACACACACACACATTTAGGCATTTGGCAGAAGCTCTTATCCAGAGTGACTTACATTTTTATCTCATTATACATCTAAGCAGTTGAGGGCCCAACAGTGGCAACTTGGTGGTTGGATCCTGGGATCTTCCGAACCGTAGTCCAATGCCTTAACCACTGAGCTACCCCTGACCCATATATATATATATATATATATACACACATACACATACACACATACATATAAACAATATATATATATATATTATACTGCCAATATATATATATATATATATATATATTGTACACCCTTTTTGATTTTATCAGACCGTTAGCTACAAATAAAAAGACATCTCTTATGACCTGTTAATACCAGTCATAGTTGAAAGTTTCAGAAAGTTCTTCATGTTGTTAAATCGGTTTTTATAGAATCCCCATGTTCTCTACTATCATTAATAACATTTGTTCATGGCTTACAGCTACAGTATGCATAGACAGACTGGCCCATTCTTCTCAATATGTCAGCTTTTCTTCTGTTAGATTTTTTACTTACTCACTCACTCATCGTCTATACCGCTTTATCCTGTATTCAGGGTCGTGGGGGGCCTGGAGCTTATCCCAGGAGACTTAGGGCACAAGGCAGGGTACACCCTGGGCAGGGTGCTAATCCATCGCAGGGCACACACACATACACACACTCACACACTTATTCACACACTATGGGCAATTTGGGAACGTCAATTAACCTAACCTACATGTCTCTGGACTTTAGATGAAATCTGGTTACTCTGGTTAATCTGGTTATTAAAAATACTGGTATATTTTACATATTTAATTATGAAAGCATGTAAGTGCTTATTAATTAATAATAGTAAAATAACTTGTAAAAGCCAGTGAAACTTATGTTGATCATTAAACTCTGAATCCCATTAGGACTAATAACTTAGGTTTCCAGTGTAAGTAAAACATTTATGAATCAGACAAACATCACTTGATCTTTATTTATATGAATATAAATAGATATTATTCTGATTGATTTCTACTATTTAGTCACCCAATGCTTGCTTCTCTCTCATTAACATTATGGGGCACACTGAGCATTTCTCATTACTTTTCTTTAATTATCTGCTTCTATTTATACATACTGTTGCAGCTAAGTAATTAGAGGAAAGGACACAGAGACTTGCATAGAATTAATCTACATACTCCAGCTGGCTCGAGACATTTAAAAGAATGCTTAATACAAATGTCAAATGCAAATGCATCTTGTTTAGGTTATAATTGGTAAAATAGAATGTAACTGTACATATTTCAGATAGTCTGTTCGCACCAGCAGGCCAGGAGATGGCAATAGAGAAGCATAAAATGAACAATGTTGACAAAATGCTTATGTGCTTTTGTGTAAAAATTTTTTTGTTGGAACATAACATAATCCTTGTTACATTTCTCACAATATCATCAAAAACAATTACTAAAAAATCAATCAATACATCTTGTTAGGTTTACATTATGCAGCCTTCAGCCTCCAGTCTTCTTTGTTCATTATCTCGCCCATATTCAGCATGTGCTATTTTTTAGGAGTTTGCTCATATGTAGTAATATTAAACAACTCCTGTGCCTGAAAAAAAAAATGGACTGGATGCCAAGGAAACTTAGTCCTCGCCTAGCATCATCTGTTACGGTCATGTTAGCACTTGATAACACATAATTGCTTTGGCCACAATCCATAACTGAATCGCTCTTTAATTTGGCTCAATTTTGCAGACAAAGCTAAAGACTGACAGTTTAAGTTAGCCACAAGGCGCAGTCACATTCTTTGTGTGATACTAAATGAAAGTCATCACCTTCATCTGCGCAGGGTGGTGGATCTTCAAACAGGCCCCCAGATCAAGATAATTGCTTCTGAAAGAATTAGATTAGTTCTCTTTGTTAGAAATGTGATTTGCGAATTGGTTGGTGGTATAACAAGCGTGACCTTGTACTATGACAGTGCAGTAAATAATTAGCGCCTGCATATGGACATGCAGATGAACATGGAGGGAGATAGTGAAGTGACATTTCCTCACAGGATAGATTCAATCGAACGTAACATATTTGCTAACTGAAATCAGGCTCTCCTCATAGCAAGGATATTCTCTCTCTCTCTCTTTCTCTCTCTCTCTCTCTCTTTCTCTCTCTCTCTCACACACACAAAACAAACGAAAGCAAAAATAATAAAAATTACACACTTGCTATCCTTTCTATATTTGGTTAATATACATGACTATCCTTGTGGGAATCTTCTATTTACTGAATTATTCTTGTAACTAATTAGAATGCTTAATTTGACACTTTTTTTTTTTCTTTTTGCAAATCCTAGCTTGTTAGAGCACAGAGTCAGCCATTATACAGCACCCCTGGAGCAGAGATGCTTAAGGGCCTTGCTTTAGAGCCCAACAGTGGCAGCTTGGCAGTGCTTGTGCTTGAACTCCCCAACACCAGAAGTACCACTGCCATTAACACAATGCTTAAATCTAAATCTAATTTTAGTAACTCCCAAGAACAATACAGTTTTCTTGTCCTAATTGTCCCCACAAGCTCAAAATTGGTCCATTTATATCTTCAGGCAATGTATAACCAGTACCTATGTTTAGAACATGGAACACAAGAAAAAAAATGCAGAAGAACATGGAACATTCGTTAATTAATTGAAATATTTAGATGTGTAATTAATTTTATTCATATACATGTGTACAATTACACACACACACACACACACACACACACACACACACACACACACACACACACACACAAAGTAACCAGAGATCACGAATAAACCTGGAGCTCCCAGGTGGTAAGTCTATCCACTGCTTCACCGTACAGGCCTATTCAGATTATCCAAAAATGAAACTTAGTGAACAATTTATTAGACAGGTTCCCACAGTACACTCTGTCTTCCTAATACGTTCATCAATCAAAAGCATAACAATACAAGAGCATCGATAAAATAAATCATATCAAATTTCAGAATGTGACAGCAGTTTCATATACTGTACGGTAGTATGACTGTCTTGGCATGAAAGAGAGCAGGCAGAAGAAACTTATTGCTGTGTTCCCATTAGTGTAATATTTTAATCGTCGTCTAGCAGAACACATTCATTAAGCTTTGAAACATCAACTTCAATTTCTACACATTTAGCTGACATTTGCGCTTTGTAGTGGAGCTGTAGATACATTAGTGGTTCTTAACACTGTTCTAAATGCAAAATTGATTACCACTTTGGTTTGAGGGCAAGTAATTAATTCAGCTGACAAACAGCCTTTTTAAATAAGTGAAGTTGCATAAGAGTACTTTTACAGTACTATGTGTATAGGAAATTGCAGTTACTTGATAAAATATTTGTTAAATCTTCTTACACACACAAACACACATTCTATACAGTGGAACATCGGATTACAAGCATAATTCATTTCGGAAGCAGGCTCGTATTCCAAAACACTCATAAACCAAATAAAATTTTCCCATTAGAAATAATGGAAACTCAAATTATTTGTTCTACAGCCCAAAACAATAAATAATGAATACAAAATATAAAGTAAAAATAAAACAAATTACCCTGCACTTTACCTTTAAAAAAGTTAAAATAAATCCCGACAGATAAGTGTTTCCGTTTGTGCACACAGGCGCTGTGTGTGTGTGTGTGTGTGTGTGTGTGTGTGTGTAATGTGCGTGCACACACACATTAACAGCGAGACTGTATTATTAGAAAAATTGCAAGGAACATTGCTAGTCACACTCGCGTGAGCGCATACTAACGGAATCACTGCTGTAAAGTAAAAAAAACAACAACAACAAAAAATTAACTGGCACTTTACCTTTGAAAAAAATTGCGACATAGCGGAG